>NC_056748.1:193169850-193259850 GCF_019279795.1 Protopterus annectens | reverse complement strand
CTGAGGCATGTGACCATCTGCCACATGACCTCATCAATGTTACTGGAATCCCTTGCACTGGTGAGCAGGTCCATCTATGATGACCTGAAGTGAAGGAAGGGGGAGTGCTAGGCCCAGTGATCCAAGATGCTTGGGACCAGAATGCCCCAGAAGTTTTTAAGTATAGCAACTGGTAGTATGAATATCTGACAGACAGGTATGCATAATGGTGTGTTTCCCTTCCCATAGCTGTAGAAGAGAGGTCTTGCAACTTGGAGGCCCACACAGAGTGCCTAGTGAGGATGCACCAAGAGTGTGGTGAGCACAGATATATCTTGCAATATATAGTAATCTAAATAAGAAAAAGTACAGTAGTAACTGCCAGTAGGTATATTCTGTTCTGACTGTACTGAAGTAACATAATGTGTAGGAATGACATGTGCATATGGTATTAATACAATTGGCTGGGTAATAAAGTACACTGGCATTCTAAATGTCAACTGCAGTCAGACTTGTGAAGGTAAAAGTGTTAGTATTGAATAGGTTCTGTAATAACTGCACACCTTCAATGCATGCATTATTTAAACTGGAGTACAATAAAGTTTGTCAAATGTATACCAATGACTGTGTCATGTCACTCTCAATAAAGCTGTCTTCTGCCAATTGTGTGTCTTCTGTTCTGTTGTTGAACAAATCTAATTTTACAGGTGTTGCAAAGCAAATATGGGTATAACAGCATGAAGTGTCTGAAATTTGTCTGCAAAAGAAATGTTGTGCTAAAGTGTAGATGCAGAGCTGTACTAAAGGATAGAATGCAATTTTGTGTGTGTTATGCACTAACATGTGAACATTTAGTAAGTAATGTGTAAGGTATTATAGTGTTTTCCATCAGGATTGTCTGGTGTTAACCTTTGTATTTCAGCTATATGCATTCCTGAACATAGGTATGCTTATGCAGGCAAGTATGACACAGTAGTAGCTGTGAGTTTATATCACATTGTCGAAAGATGAAAATAGCAAACGCTATTTCATCAAACCTAAAATATCTAATCCACATAAATTTGCTGTTCTGAATGTTCGATATTTTTCCATGGGAAAATATTCGCTATTCCGAAACACATACACACAACACAAGCACACCTAAAAAATATCAATACACACACATACACTTATAATCCTACAGCTAACCCTTCAATACACTACTATCTATCCACTTACCTTAACCCAAGCCCTAACCGTAACTAACCATAAGGTCCGTCACCATCGTACAGTCACCTAATTCGCGCCTTAACCCTAACTCACTTAACCCGCCCTAAACCTAATTCACCTAACCCGCATCCTAACTTGCCTAACCCGTGCCCTAATCCTAACAGCCACACAATTGCACACTTACCTAAACCCAACCCGTAAATCTCCACCATAGCGCTGAAAATAGTGAAGCCACAGAACCGGCCAACCGAATTCTTTCCCTAGTAAAGAATTCGGTATTCTGCAGCTTTTCTATTTTTAGCGTTCGATTAAAACGGGTCGATATTAGAACATTCAAAGTTTTAAAACTCCGATTTTCTGATATAGATCCGTAGCTGTGGACTGCAAATATAGCATCTGCAAATGTATATGGGTCAGGTAGACATTCCAACACTCGGGTATGGTCTGTACAGATAAAACACATATTCCATTCCACTAGGGATTAATTGTCTAGACCTACATTCCAAGTATTAGAAGACACTTCAACTACTGTGTCATGCAGGAATCTCATGCATGTATGTTCAGCTGTTACTGCAGTCTCCTGTGACACCAGGTCAGACTTAGTCAGCAGGTGAGCTCTAGGCACATAGCAGTCAACCAACACAGCAGTGAGCCAGTAGCTCAGTGTGCTAAGCAATACATATGTTATTTTTCCACAAACAGACCAGGATTTGAATTCAGGGAATGGTAGCAACATGTATTTATAGTAACAGACAAGTAGTAGTGACTATTAATAGAAACAGTTACTACCTTTAACAGATATTTCCACACATGACTTAAGAGGTAAAGAAATGTCTATAGTAGCTGTATAAAGGGTATACTAATGTCTACCATGCCTACGAATGACAGCAGGATAGATATATAGTCCATGCACTGTGCACGATACAGGTCTTTCAAGTGTGACGCTGTCACGGCTAGTGATCACTGTTGCCAGTAACCTTGGATACAGATATAAATCCAATTGAAGTATGCCAGTAGCACACACACATCAGTGCAGAGTACACCTTGTTAGTCATATATGTTACCCTAACAAGTACGAGTCTCCTGCAGTCATGTACGTATAGTTATTACAGCTTGGCCCATACCATGCCATGTTGACAGTTTGAAAGGTATGCATGTGATACAGAAGCTATAGGGCACATGTAGATGTAAAGTGATGGCAGACATGTAAAGTATTCAGCAGTACTGTTGTAAAACATATACCTATACAGTTGTTAATGGAATGTTTTTCTCTCGCCCCACCCCTTATCTGCATCACAAAGTATTATTCTTATACTACGGGTATGGTTTCATTTCCACATATGTTTTTCTGAAAACCTAACGTTGGGCCTTGTGTTGTATTATTGGTTACATATTTCAATGGTTGCATACTAGCATATGTTTTTGAAATTCCACAGTTGTTGGCCTTTTGCTGCAACTGTTACTGGTATGCTGTTAAAATAATGACTGTTATTCCATTTATGCCTGTGTTCTGTATGCTATGCAATTCTATTGTTCTGGGTTAATTGAAACACCCATGCATGCTGTTATAATTAACATTGAAATGTTTTGTTCATGACTAACCAATGCACCTTGACAAACCTCAACACTATAGCATGATTGGGTAGGCCGCTTCGGGCTGATCCGCCTATACCACCTCATCTGGCCATGGCACAAGGTCTGAGCAGATTTGATCCTTGTGTTGGTCCTGCATCACCATCGAGTGGAACCGCCTCAGGGGACAGGGTCTGCCCCCCCCGGTGCAAAAGCAGGCAGGAGAATGTCACCCAGAATCAGGTTTCAGGTATGGTGTGCAGGGTCATCCAATGTGACTTGGATGATAGACTGTGCCAGATCAAGGGCAGCCTGGTGCACCTCAAGGAGCAGATTGGCTCCAGGACCCAGCCCCCAGCACAGCCACCTTCAGTGTCATGAAGGGACATTGGTGATTACCCATGGGTGGGGATCTCAAGTCTCACTGTTGCCATCAGGGGGCACTTGGTCCTCTGATTCCAAACACCCTCCCCATCCAAGGTGTTTACCTCCCTCATGTGTCATACACCTCCCGTCTGCGGTCTTATTTTTCTGTAAAAGCAACCTCTCCTACCTAACTTACCTCCCCAAACATACCTAAAACCCTCCCCCAACATTCCACTCTCACCTTAAAAAAAGTAAAGGGCATCTGTCCCAAAACAAAAATTGTCCCATACGTAGCTCTCCATTTCACCCCCATGTACACTTCCATGAATCAATTATCCTATCAATTAATCAACAAAGTTATGTTACTAGCACCCCTCCCCATGGGGTATGAGGCTCCAAATTTGCCCACATCATGCACAGCTGTTACTGCACAAAAAATGGATGGAGAGCTCTGGTCCTTTCTTACACCCATCCTGCATATCCCTAGCTGCCTTTCATATTTTTTCCCCTTGCTTGCCCCCATTTCACCACTTTCCTATCACCTTTTTTTCTTTTCTTTTTTTGAAAATAGCCTGGGTTTAAGCAGGGATAAGTGCTGCTTGGCATTGCTGCATGTCACAGAAACCCACTTAAAACTGTTTTAATCCCCTTATCTGATTCAGACACTGTTCTGCCCAGCAACAAAATAACCAGCCCTGCCAAGGCTTGAACCCAGGACCCACTGAACTACAGTCAGAGCAACACACCACTAGGCCAAATCAGCTCTGGGGAACTGCTGCTGTTTTTGTAAATATATTATGCAGTCCAGTCCCTCCAAGTACTGGCCCAAAGGCCCTCAGAACTACTGTTCACTGCAATACACCAGTAGGCCAACTCAACTCTGGTGTTGTTACGCAGATATCCTGAGTACCAGTGACACTACTTCTACATATAATGTGATAAATGACAGTGTACACAGCCAAAGACATGATGGATTTACAGGAGGCCTATAATATCAGGTACAACTGACAACTGCACAAACTGCAGAATGTCCACAGTTGGGTCACCTATGTATGGCATGGTTGTCATCAAAGCTATTCTGTATGCTGACATACTGGCAAGGCAGTGCAGATTGATTTTTCAAAAGCATGACAGAGTTTAGTGTCACACATCATAGCCATCCAAACACACATGTTCATACCAATCCTGTATAACAAGCTGTATGAATGCACATATGTTTTGCAACTACACCTGCCATAATAAATTACTCAGTAGCGTATGCATGCACATATGTCTTGCAACTACACCTCCCATAATAATTACTCAGTAGCTCTATCTGTAACATTCATAGCATGTCTGACATCTGGACACACAGTTCTGGTCCACAGTCCAGTCTGTTGCACGACAACTACATGCTTGGCAATACAACCTAGAAGTAACTGAGCCCCTGCAATGTCCTGCAGACCTAGTTGTTACTAGCACAGTCACTGCCACCCACAGTAGCATGTCAAAGGCCTGGAGGGTGGGACACATCACAAATAGTTATCACTGTTGCCAATAACCTTGGACACAGATATAAATCCAGTTGAAATCTGCCAGTAGCACATACACACCATCAATGCAGAGTACACCTTGATAGTCATATATGTTACCCTAACATGTATGAGTCCCCTGTAATTATGTACGTATAGTTCTTACAGCTTGGCCTATGCCACCTAAATCTCCACTGCCACTTTCTGGATGGTTTTACAACTTAACATATGTACCAGAGGCACATACCTCACCAGGACTGTAATGGGTACCCTCACCCTGACCATGCTTTGACACAAGAGCTGACACTGCTCCCTCACTGACATATACAGCTTGCTAACCCCCAATGTCATCACAATCCCCAGTATGACTCCTGGCCAAAATGCAGCAGCTGTGGCATGCCACACATGCAACTGTATGTTCAGCTACCTGCTACAGACCTACCATACCTCGCAAACACCTAGAACAGGGCACCCACACAACACCCATACATAAAGGGTTGTGGGGATGTTCAGGTGACAGGGACATGTACCACAGTCTTCCCTACAAACATATACAGCTGATACACCAGCATCAACTGCAGCAGCATGCACATTCAGATAAAAAGTATATATGATACTCCCATCTGCCCGTCTCCTTACGGAGCCCAACACACATTGTTAAACAGTCATCTGCCACAGAATCAGAAATTCTGTTAACAATGGCCAAACATAGCAAGCAAAACTGTGGACATAACACATCAATCCAAACAATGAACATTATTTCTACATACGCAGTGCAATACTATCTCCCACACTTCGATAATCTCCTCCTCACAGGCTAGAAAAAGGGTGAAGGCCTACAATAAGGCCTTAATTACAGGATTGTGTTCCCATGCCATTGGCTAATGACAATGTGACCCAGCTATTCTGGATGCAATTAGTAAGTGGGAGTAACATATTTGTGCACACCTGTTCATGAGCATTACCTACAAAAGCAAGCTGCAACATGCCTGACACTTTCTTCATGAAGACAGACTGCAATTCTCTAGGAGACTACAACTGGATTTCTTCTCACAATGGAGTACAGCAATATACTAGGCATGTCATAGAAGTAAGCATGTAATGGAATGCAGATGGGGGGATGCAGTCATGGGAAATAGAAATTTAAACAGTAGGTCTCATCAACATTTCTTGGACTTAAGTGTCTGCTGTCCAGCACCTACGGCCATCACTTATGGCTCTGTCTGCAGTGACATAGATCACAGCTCTGGCCCTTGAATCACCCCAGCAATGGCCAGCTCACATATGATGGCTAGTGGATTGTCTGCTGTACAATACTGACAGTACATATTGGTGGATACAGCTGGCAAGTCACATGTACTGTCAGTGAGCCACTCTCAGTCTGTGAATATTATGCAGGCTTAGTTCAAAGAATGTACAGGTGTCCCTTACCATTCCTGACGTACTCTGGTTAGGTCACTGTGTACTCCACACCTGTATCTCATTGCCTGACACCTATAGCTAGCATACTTTGTGACTCCCTACAGCAGGTTATAGGCACTAGAAGTGGGGGGGGCACTCTCTCTGCCTCAGCAGCAGTGTGTACATATTGAGCATACAGTGTAAGGGAATGAATACAGTACCAGATATTAATGTACCATTACAATCTTACCAGGGGTCTGGCATGTCACAAACGCATTCTCCATACTCTGGGTACTACCATCACATATTACCCACTAGTGTCCGGAAATCCTCATTTGTCTGGCAGGGGATCTACATCTATCAGGCACATGTACATATTCCACAAACATCTGGGTACTGCAGATGTCAGACACCTATGAGGAGGACAACCTACACCATATATACACTCCTCTCAGTTATTGTGTAGCAAAGGTGTTGCTGGAATATCCACATGCACTTGTATTACCACTCACCTATTTGTCGGATGTAGGCTGGATGACATGGTACTGTAACATTGCCCATAAGGGACACCCAACAGTCAATGGCAGTCAGGGGTGTGGTCACATAACAGTCTGTCATAGCACTCAGGCCATTCCTGGTACCATATGTGGTTACTAGAATATGGGCCCAGAGCAGCCATATGCCTAGTCCAGATGTTAGCCCATGTGTATGCAAGGTAGTACCAGATACCCTAATCCAACAGGGACACAGGCAGCATCCAAAGGGTGCATGTGCAGTTAACCATGCAGTTATCCAGGTTACACATGCAAAGGTGTAACTAGCTACCCACCCTACCTGATGTGGACAGGGTGCCCACTGCAGGGTGATTGTGTGGGACATGTATCTGAACGGTCAACAAGCCCAGTTCATTTTATATGCCAGGTTGAGGGTGTGTGTGTCTGTGTGTGTGTCTGTGTGTGTGTCTGTGTGTGTGTCTGTGTGTGTGTCTGTGTGTGTGTCTGTGTGTGTGTCTGTGTGTGTGTCTGTGTGTGTGTCTGTGTGTGTGTCTGTGTGTGTGTCTGTGTGTGTGTGTGTGTGTGTGTCTACCATGATTTGCATTCGTGCAACAGTCCCAGTAATGTGGAGTCAGTGATCACCTTACATGCCACACTGAAGTCATCCCAGAGGAGTATGTATGAAACCGGGTAGAAGGTTGGCCTTATAGCCTATCGGTGTATGGTAGATGTTTGGTGCCCTGGTAATTCCTGGTGGAAAACCGCTGTGATGTTCCCAGCTGCTGCATGTGCTGTGTGATGTAAATAATGAACAGGGAATTATACACAATAATGGGCCTCACTGGGGGGAATACAGGGATGTTTATACCCTATGTTCCTTGATGCATACCCTTATGTATGACATGGGCCAGGTAGAAGGTTTACCTTACAAGGGAAAAAACATTGTGTTGAAATGTCATGTTGCCAAAGACCTGTGTCCACAGCTCCCTCATGACTGATTGCACACCTAGGATGCTGTTAGTAGTGGGATAATATGTGGGGACATCACTCTTCCTTTAACGGGTTCACACTGCATGTCCTGGTATGCGGCCTGAGCTCATGTATCTGGCAACACAGCTATGTATCTGTGTTGAGACACTCATAGGCAGATGTCCACATCACTAAGGAATCTGGTGATGGCACACAGCATGCAGTCATCCACAGACATGGTCGGACATAGGCTAATGGCTGTTACATGCACCTCAGAAGTGTAAATCACACAACAGAGGCCCAAACATGAAACAGGTTACACACCTAGTTATGGGTCAACTGCTTGAGGTGGACTCCCCTGTGAAGAATAGGTGGGTTGTGTCAGTGCACTGGTGTGCTACCCCTATGGCAAGATATGGTGAGATGCATACTTGGGAGCATTATATCTATAATGGTCATGTGGGTTATACTGTCACAGAGTTGGTCAAGGTAGGCAGTTTACACCTTCACCCTCCATCCATAGCTTTTGGTGACTGTTACACTTGTTTGACCTGTATGACACAGACATGAACCCTTCCTTGACAAAGGCTAAGTGTGCATGATGGAGTGTGTGCAGATTGCAATGTCCTTGTTAATGGAGTTCACTAGAAACTGATTATGGCCTTACAGAAAAGCCTATTTAGGCTACTGTCCCATCTTAGTATAAAGGGGTGACAGTGTACAATGGCTGGGACAAAGACGGTGGTCAGCCCTCCTTTGAATACGGCTCCTTATGGTGTTGCAAGGTTATGCTTGGTGTCATGTAGGATGCTTCCTGTGATGTGACAGGCTCCCATGGCAGCTGTATGCCATGACTTTCACATGGCAGTGGTGACCTGTTCCCTACATATGGGAGACAGGGGAGGTACTGTGGATATCCTGATGTACTGATGAGGAAAACACTGGGTGAAGCCTACACTGACTGTCAGGCATCCAGTATGCTATTCCAACAGCACTGGTATAGCTGGTGTCCTTGAGCACCACAAGTGAGCAGCTGCAGGTGCTTCTTGTGCTGTTGCAGACATATGTGCAGTAGGAGAGATGACTGTAGTGGATGTAGGCAATATAAGCTCTGTGTTGGTTGTGCAGGTTTGCAGGGCTGAGCCCATTCTCATGTACATGCTAAGGAGACATTGTTCCAAAATGGGAACCTGCTCCTACTTTGTCTCGGACAGTGGTATGTCATCCCGGTTATGGACAGTATGCATTGCAGGTGTCCACCAGACAGGTGTGCATATCCTGGCAGAGGATGATGTAGGCCTGTCGGGTATACCTGACTACATGTGTCTATGCAAATGCACATATAGTGCTTATGTGTATGTGTGGATATTGGTGCCAGTCCTTAATGAGGGGTTGGGGGCTGTGTATACCCTCCCAGGAGGATGTATTCCACTTTGGAGGTGTATGTATGGCTGACCCTAATGAGATGGGTATTGTGGGAGATGGTGACTGCAAATGTGACCACATGATATTGTCTTGTCACAGAGGATGACACTGTGGGGATGCTGGAGTGGTAACCAGTGTTGTGTAATTTCAACTGCAATATACCTTCACCTCATGTGGGGGCAGCCCCTGGTTGCACCAAGGTGTTTGTGCTGCCACTGTTGATGGCTCTTCTGGCCATTTGTGTGCTGGCATGGGTATGTCTTACAATGTATGTTAGGGTCGTTCAACTGACCCAGGATCAGGGTACAGACCAGACTCCTAATACAGTTGATGAGGCCCACATAGTCAGAATGGGCTTCCTAGTCACATGTGGTGGCTGGCAGCAAGCTGTGATGTGAATAGGTGTGTGCTGGTAATGGTGAACTGCTCCTGAATTATGTGGATCTTGCTACCTGTACAGCATGGAGAGAGAGTGTGTGTGTGCGAGTGTGTGTGTGCGAGTGTGTGTGTGCGAGTGTGTGTGTGCGAGTGTGTGTGTGCGAGTGTGTGTGTGCGAGTGTGTGTGTGCGAGTGTGTGTGAGTGTGTGTGCGAGTGTGTGTGTGCGAGCATGTGCCATATATATGGAAACCCCATGTCCCATAATATTACCGGCTACACTTTGGCTTCTGAGTTTATGATAGGAATGGTACACCAGATGGGTCCTCGGGGTCATGGATGACACACTGCCTGACATGCATAACTCCCTCCTTGGGATTGGTGATGCCTTACATCATTTCACTGCTGTAGTGGATAGATGGTAGGGTGAGACATTGTCAGTCCTTAACCACACAATGTCTGTGCTTGAACATATGGTGGGAGTAGGGCATCAGACATGTGGATGTTGGTCAGCAATAACATCAGCTGAAAGCCCACGTGGCCATGTACAGTCACACTCCTGTAGTGGCAGTACCAGCAGCTCTACTAAAGGGAGGGTACTGTCCACATCACAATGTGACAGGTTATGGGCTCTTGGTCCTAGGAGGTCCTGTGAGGGACACAGACTCAGCAAACATCACTGACAGAAAGTAGCATCACAGATGTCCTTGGGCATGATGTTGCCAGTGCCACTCCTGGCAGAACTAGTTCCTGTGTTCATGGCCAGAGACTGGGAACTGTACATTGTGCCATGTATGGTCCACGACTGTACAACATACCCTTAGGTAGGGCTAGCACATGGCTTGACTGTGTGCATGCACACACTCGCACATCACTGTCAGATGCAGGTCACTGACAGATGCACACAGCTCCTCTCCATAGCCCAACTGACCAGCATCCCTCCAGACACACACGTCAACTGTATAGCATAGCATAGGCCTTTGGCATCCCCACACCACATCCTGTGCATGTGATGATACCTGTGCCACATCCCTGTTATCCATACCATTGATGCAGGGACATGCTAATATGTACAAACAAAATCCAAGGCAGGTACCAAACAGTACAAATAAACGAAAAAAAAAAAAAAAATGAAAAAAAGGTACCAGGTAGTCAGCAAAGATGCACCAAAGGTTTATTGAGCAGCAGGTAACACAAAGCAGTGAAAGCAAGGCAACACAGAAAATACGCAGCTTATACAACCTCCACGTTTCGTTAAACACTTCATTAGATAAAATACATAAGAAAAGCACTAGTTTAATTACTCAAGCCCACAGAAACCAACCAATGAAACACCTTAATTAATTAATTCAAATTACCTCAATAAAATATAATTAGTACAGAATAAAATTTAGTTAGTACAGTGTGAAAATAGCAGCAATCAAATTTATGAATAATGTACATACATAAAAATACTAAAATTTTTGAATACAATAAAAAAATCTATAAAACTACCTAACACCTATATATATATATAAATATCAAATACTTAAAACAATCAAATGAATGAATATATGGATGTATAATGTTAGTACAATGTTTCCCTCTGCTGATGTTAACAGGAACTACAATCAAAAAAAAAAATATATATATAAAAATATAAATAAATAAATAAATATATATATATAGATATATATATATATATATATATATATATATTATATATATATATATATATATATGTGTAGACATATATATATATATATATATATATATTTCTTTACCTTTTTTCGTTTATTTAACATGCTAATATGTGTTCAATGCAGAGGGTCAATATAGTACAGGTAATGGCAGTTTGTAATGTACTAGTGTTATGCCCTGTAAGATGCTGTCTGCTGGCAACTGTCATTTGTACTCATTAAAGTGTATGCACCTTTGTGCCATGATGCTTTATGGCTGTTAGTACTACTAACTGACTGTTTTCTCACAGACCTTATTCTGTTTCTGTTCCAGGTGTCTGTGTGTCTAAGTCGTGGTGAGCTGTTGCCATTACGGGTGCTCAGGATGGTGGAGTGGCAAGGCAGAAACCTTTTCATCTCCAAGGCACAGCTGTATATATGCATGTTTACTTAAGTGCATATTACGTGGCACAGTGTGAGAGGGACAATGGGGGCAGACAGTGTAACCTTGCAATGCATCCCACTTGACACAGCATGCTACTATTGATACATCACCTGGAAGTTCCGTAGGATCACAGGTTCATATGTACAGAGGTACTGGTCCTGGGTCCCTTACAAGCCTACCCAGTACTTTATCCCCAATAGAATCATCGATCAGCACTCGTTGCCCCTGGCATTACTGGACATACTTTGGACTCCTGGGACAGATTTTTTTTCCCCATACACAGAGTCTGCATGGTACTCTGACATATTTGGGGAGTGCATTCCTGAGACAGGGCAGCCTCTGGGAGACAAACCTGTCTCTCCAGCTGTTTTTTTTTTTTTTTTTGCTTTTTCATATGTAAGCCAGTCATGCCGGTAATGTGCACAGCGTTATACTGACATATATGGGGCAGCTGTTGAAGGGGTGAGCACAACATTGCCATCTAGGCATGCCACAGCCCACCTGTAGACAACCTGTCTGATACCAAGTGGGGCAGTACTGATCTGAGGCTGTCTGCATGGAACAGGTGTTGAAGAACATGGATAACCTTTGTTGGTGTTAACATAGCCTTTCCATTTGGAGCAAATGTCTGCATAGGTACATATCAGACCAGCCATGCTGCTAATGTATTGTTGTACT
Organism: Protopterus annectens; assembly: GCF_019279795.1. Classification (NCBI taxonomy): domain Eukaryota; kingdom Metazoa; phylum Chordata; order Ceratodontiformes; family Protopteridae; genus Protopterus; species Protopterus annectens. Next base: position 193,247,767 of record NC_056748.1, on the reverse strand, counting down.
GACTGAGAACAATACAGAGGTAATGGCCATCTTTTCCCTGGATGCAGTCCCCCTTTACCTATGTGGTGAACCACGTCCAAGCTTTTTCTAACCACTGCCACTATTTGTTGGCTGAATGCAACAGTATTATCAACCCGAGTAGCCAGGTCCATCAACACCATTTGTGTGTTTACTGGGCTGCAGTTGATGAGGAAAATAGTGGGTCCATTTCCTCATCATATGGTACAATAGTACTGTTTTCTGCATTCAGGTGAAGGCCAGGACCTGGCCACCATTCTATACCTGCTGTATGACCCCATTGCAGTGTATTATCAGTTTGTGGGTCAATGACAGACAGCACACTACTCACAGTTGCCACAGCTTTAGGCAGTGCCTACATATGTGGGAGGAGGCAGTTAAGCATTCGTGCCTTCATACATGTGGGTCAATGGGGGGGTGGAAGCTACTCACAGGGTGTACACATGTCTACATATTGCACACACATAGGCAACACAGAGTAGGGGTGCCACCGTATTAAATGTGGAATGTGGGGCACATCTTGTAGTCAGCAAAGAATTTCCCCTCTTTCCAGTCCCCCCCCCTTCACTTCCACTGGTTGTTCTCTACCTTTGATCATGACTCTACTGACCAACTTACAGAATTTTCTTTTTCTCTTTTTTTTCTTACACTTCCTACATCCTCCATCTACATGCTATATCACTGCATCTTGTCATCTTTTCTTTTTCTACCTTTATACAGATCTCTTCTGTGCTTATCTCCTTCATAATACTAGTGCCCTGGGACAACTTGTTCTATTCTAAATTGTAAATAGTGTAATTTTTATTTGACTCTCCATATGTCAGTTTATTTCCAATCTTCTGCATTTACTAGCAGTCTTACTCTAGCAATCATTACAAAAGAAGGTTGCCTCTCCATTGTTATTTTCTTGTTATAATACCTCTGCATTTTACTATACTACATAATAATTGCTCCTTTATTTGCTTTTATGTTTATATACTTTTGTTTGTTTTGGTCTTTGCTTTGATTTTTATTTGATTGTTTGTTCTCTTTATTATAAGTTACTAGTATGTTAGTGGAGCTTTTCTCCTCGGGCCTCTGCTGAAAATGGACATGTATCCAGCCAGACTAGCCCGGTTAACAAATGTAAAATAAAATAAAATAAATAGTATCGTGACACTTGGCAGGACATACTATAATCACGGTGAGTGTAACAGACAGGACTTTCCTTGCTTTGCCAATATGACAGCTTCTGTGTCATATTACCATAGATTATGCTATTTCTCATACCAGTAATGTGCTTCTGATGCGAAATAACTGCTTTATGCAAGTAGTAGACAACCTTAGCAAATGTTTGTTGTCCTACACTCTGGGGATCTCAGTATTGTGTGTGTCATTGTCACAGATCCCACTTGGCTAAACATGGATTGCAACCAGCAGGGTGGGATAGGTGGTGGCAATAACTCTCACCTCTACGGATGTCTTCAGAATGTCTTGTTTGCCACATATTTTTGTTCCACTTGACATAACATTGTGGTTTTCTGGCAAAGTAGTGTGCCATCATTAAAGACTAATGTTACACAATAATGACAGATATTTCCCTTTCAGACTTCATATCCTTCAGAAAATGCATGAAAAAGCACAACCTGTTATGCTATCTACTTTGTATGTTTGTCAGCGCACTATTTAAAGGTTGACCCTAATATTTAGGCTTTGCTCCACTTTTCTGTATGGCTTTCTCCAGATGTCATTCTGTAAAGAGTCGAGATGTGCTTGTGGCCCTAACAGAGGCACACTGCTGCAAGGGGATATACATACGTACACACATGCGTGCACACACAAAAACAGTTACCAGTTTTGGAAATACAACACCTATCTATACGGTTATGTACAGTATATCCCACAGTACGTATTACACGCATGACAGTACTATTGGTGTTTGAAAATGTGTAACTCTATTAGTGTGTCACTACTGAGATTAGATCCCCTACCTATCTGGTTGTATGTAGTATAATGCTATGTCCATATTGCATATGCCACAACCCTTATATGCCTGGGGCATACCACTCAACCTGTTAGAACAATACATGTGGACAAAGCCTTCATTAATAGGGGATACAGGCCCAAAAATAAGGACAGTTTTTACATATTGTTCTTACAAACTTAGAGATAACTGATAGTTGCGTATTACCATTACTTTTGTGAAGGGTATGAAGTCTGATACTCAGAGATCTGTTATTATTTTCGGACCAGCTCCTAATGATTTGCTAGGAAACCATAATTTTATGGCACACAGACAAAATATATGAGGCAATCATCTGGACATTCTGCAAAACTATATACAGTTGAGAGGTATGGTCTGGAAAGTGTCAAACAATGCATCTAAGGTGGATAACATCAACAGACCCTGTAAATTAATTTAATAGGGAGCGTCAGGGTGGAACAAGCCTTGTAATGGTATAACCAACCCACACGCATACCAACAGCGGATATGATTCACATACGCAAAGTTGGCAGTCTTGAGATTAGAACCCCCTACCTATCTAGTTGTATGTACTATAGTGCGACGTATGTATCACATGCGCCATGGAGCTTATATGTCTGCAGAGTGTTCAATGCTTTATTGAAGGTGGATGACATCAGCAGACTCTGTAAAGTAGGGCAACGAGGGGTTAACATGCCTCAAAATATATTGGCATTGTGCACACACAGGCAGGAAACATACAAAGCCACAATTGAATACACGTATATACAAACACAAACACACACTCAGTTGGCATTGCTGGGAATTGAACTACTGTCTGTCTACACTATAGCACTCAAACAACCACGCTGTCACCAATAAGTGCACAAACCTCTGCTTCTTCTCAAAAAATGGCTTTTATTCCAAACACGTTGAGCCATAAAAGTCAATAAAAAGCCATAAAAAACAGTGTTAAGTGCTTTCACCCACTGCAATGTGGGCTTCTTCAGAACACTTCAAACAGTGTGCATATACGCTTCCAGCTGTTTTTTACTGTCTTATTTCTTTTACTATTTTGCTACAAATACTGTCTAATCCATGTTCTTTTAAGACTCACTGAAACACTGAGGTTTCTCTAATAACGTTTCAGAGAGTCTTAAAAGATATTAAAAGACACTACAGTGGGTGAAAGCGCTTATCACTGTTTTTTATGGCTTTTATTGACTTATGGCTCAACGTGTTTGGAATAAAATCCATTTTTTGAGAAGAAGCAGAGGTTTGTGCACTTATTGGTGACAGCGTGGTTGTTTGAGTTCTAGTTGAAGTAGTCTTTGGTTTATACACTATAGCACTAAGCACTTATCACATGCGCCATGGGAATTATGCATATAGATAGTGTCTGCCTGTGCTGTTGGGGTGGATGACATTAGTAGCTGCTGACAGGGAGACCACTGTTGTGGAGAACAGTAGTCACAGGGCCAAAATATGGATGGCCATTACACAGACATAGGCCTGTTGGGGGTGTGTATCCAACTTCAGACCAGTGACAAGTGGAGTACCACAGGGTTCAGTCCTAGGTCCTCTCCTGTTTGGTATCTACTTCTCTGTAGTACAGGCTAATACTGAAGGTCTTTGGCTAACAAAGTTCATAGATGACTGAAAACTAGGAGCCATAATCAAAACTCCCAACGATGTGGACATCCTACAAAAGTGCTTCACTGAGACAGATGCCTGGTGTCAAAGCCATGGCCTCAAGCTCAATGCCAAAAAGTGCATTGTCATCCCGTTTGGTAAAAACTCTGTACCCATGAACTACCACATAGGCGGTAGTCTACTTAACACCGAAAGTGTGATAAGAAACCTTGGGATACAGGTGGACAGTAGTCTCTCCTTTGATAATTACATCGCCACAGTGGTCAAGAAATCCTTCTATGTGGCACACCTCATCACAAAAGGTTTCTCATCCAGGAAAAAAAAGAGGTCATTGCTCCCCTCTACTCATCACTCATTAGACACATTATAGAGTACAACGCCCCTTTTGGTATGTACCTCACAAGACATCAACAACTGGAAAGGACACAAATACCTCACAAAGAGGATTACCGGCCTCGAACAGATTCCCTACACAGACCGTCTCAAAAAACTCCAGCTTTACTCTGTCGCATATCGCCTACTCAGAGGTGATCTCTGCCTAACATACAAAGCTATGTCAAACCCAGAGCTGTTGGACATGCTCCACTTAAAGAAATCCCAATCCCTCCGAGCTACATACTCTAGGGACCTAAACCTTTTATCACCACAATAAACATAACATGCTGGAGGGATAGATTCCTGTCCCAGAGACTTCCCATACTCTGGAACAAACTACCTATCTATATCAAGCAAAGCTCCTCATTAGCACTCTTCAAAAAAATCTTGATGATTGGATGGGAGATAGGAAATTAACCCAGGGGATCACATTCTGTGGCTCTGCTTGACAGGGGCACAGGAAAATAATTTGTTTGGGTGGCAAAAGCCAGGGTACCGTTTAGCTAGGCTTATATAGGCCCTACGGCCAATAGCCTAATACCTACCTATGAACCTATAAAACACACACACACACACACACACACACACACACACACACGTGGGATTACAACCCCTCCCTGCCTACTATTACACAATGGGCCTCACCATAGTATTTGCACATGCTACTGGTTAAAATTGGTGCAGGTGTGGCTGTTGCAGTGCATCACTCTATGCCTTTCAGGCTCTCTTTCTGTGTCTCTCTCTCTCATGATATATTTTCATATGTTACCTATATATCTGTATGTATATCACAGTCAACAGATCCGGATAAATCTTGTATGTACCACATACGGATAAGATGGGGTAAACATATCTTATGAGGAGTGGGGATAGACAGTCAGCCCCTCACTGATAAGACTGGCTGAGGGATCTATTGGCTGTGTGCTATCCTTATTAACTGAGTCATATCTAGGGGAGGTACAGACTGTATTGGACTGAGCAGAGTTTTGCATAATATGCGAGGTACATTTTGCACAGCACTATGATGTCTTGGTATGTCAGTGGTAGATCAATAGAGATTAATATGAGAAACTGCTGACAGACTTGTCTACTGACTGCATACACTGCAGGAAACCCATACTACTGCACATGTTGTAGTCTGCACATTCTACTTTTATGTGGCCAGTGGTTCCTCCTTTGCCTTATATGTGGCCCTTTGTCCTGCTCTTCTCCAGTCACAGGCTTTGTCCACAGTTGCTGCTCTTATGTAGTTGTTGTAATGGTGTGACTGGGGTAGAAGTCATAACATCACACACGGGGTTACAGACTGTATACCTCTTACTGTACATGTTTAGCAGGTTGGCCAGCATTGTGCCACATACATCTGCTCTGTTGCTCAGACAGTTTGTGTTGCACTGTTCTTCTAAGGTTACACGTTGGACATACCTCTCTAACTCTTACAGACAGACATCTTGACAGGGCCATATATCACAGTCGGATACAGGCCCAGATATGGGGACAGCAGCTTAATATTGCTCTTCCAAATGTGGACAGTTGGTAGACTGGTTTTGTATTAGCTTGCATTTTCTTATGGATATGAAGTTTGCATCTCAACCATCTGTCAATGATGTTTTCACATCAACCTGTATTGTTTAGCCAATAGTTTGCCAGACAAATGCAATGTTTTGACAAAAGCAACAGATATGAAGCATATATGTAGACATTATGAGAAACCCTGACATTCATGGGGTATGGATGCTGCCCACTGACTTGTTGTGAGTACTGACACAGTTATGTGGCAGCCGTTGTATCCTGGCACTACAATGACTTGTCACAACAGGCTGTTCTAGTAGATACCATCTAGGTTACTCAGAGCTGTGTACTGTCCATATCTGTGGACCACTATCCCTCCATTGTCCAGCTTTCCTGCAGTAACAAATATTGATGTCTGGACAGCCTGTACAACTCCTACCATAGGTGTAGCTGACATGCAAAACAGTAGGCACAGCCAGTCTATAACCATGGACCCTGTCATCCATGTAATGTATTTAGCCCAGTGAGCCACAACAGCCACCAGTCAGTGCTGTCTACTTCCTGACACTATTAGCTACATACATACATAGCACATTGAACCCTGCATATTGTGGAAATGGAAAATGATAGCAAGTTGATTGGGACAGCCCTGGGAATGTGTGGTCTGCAGCTATTACCTTAGAAATGTAACTGTTACTGCAGTTCTATGGGAACATGTGTATGTCAGGGGTAGTGGGCCAATTGTACAGATTTTTGCCAAATGTCCAGATGTTTGCCTCACATTTTGAGTCCATTTTTTCATAAAATTGTGGTTTTCTGAAAAAATACTGGCAAATCAAAGACTGAAGTTAGAAAGTAATGACAGACATTTGAGTTTGACTTCACATCCTTCATAGAATTCATGCTACTGCAAAACCTGTTCTATCAACTTTCTATCTTTGCAAGAGCAATATTTAACAATGGTCCTTGTTTTGGGGCCTTTGCCCCACATTTCCCTATGGCTTTGCACAGATTTCTTGCTCCAAGAGGTTGAGAGGTATGTATGGGACACTAACATTGACATCCATGCATCTGTCTTATGACACCACTGTTTCTAAGTCCCTCACATAGTACAGTGGATTTTGCTGGCTTGGAGCCTACTGCACATTCTGGGGCAGCCAGTATTTGGCAGAGAGTTCCTGTTGTCCCACATAACTGTCTGTTGTCTGCTGCTATCCCACATAGCTATCTGCTGTCTGCTGCTATCCCAATAACCCACTCCATTCCCTCGCATACATGCAGCAATGCCATGCATATGCTACCACAGTCTACTACCCCATTCATATTCTGTTAAGAAGAGTGACTTACCTTGTGCCTGCAGCAGTTGAGAGGACAGTGCTTCAGGGCTGACTGCCAGATGCATGCAGTACACAGCCTAGACATGGTAAGTTACAAGTAGTGTGATGTGGCTGGCATCCTTTTTACTGTGTGTATGCGAGTCAGAGTTAGGTGCAAGTCCCTGGGTCAGTGTATGAGCTATGTGTTGCCTCTTTGCCAAGGCCAGGGTTTAATGGGAATGCCTATGTCTGCCTACAGGGACGGCATCAGGGCGTTCCTCCTCTGAGTCCCCCTGTGCCTGTGCAGACCTTGTCAATGGTGGGGGGCTGTGTCCCCCTTCCCTGTGATGTTTCTGCCGCAGCTGTTTCCACAGGATCATATTGTGTAGCATGGCAGATACTATGAACATGTGTGCACATGTGGCTGGAGAGTGCTGCAGGCCTCCACCAGATATGTCAAGGCAGCGGAACAGTGACTTGAGCAGCCCAAGCATATGTTCTGTGATGTTCCTAGTTTGTGCGTGTGCCTCATTATTGCATTCTTCAGTTGGTGTGTACGCATTTCCGATGGGTGTCATCATCCATGGTTCCAGTGAATAACCAGCATCCCCCACTAGATGGCCATATGGGATGTCCCCCCTGGCAAATACTTGGTACAGCTGTAATACATGTCAGATGGGTGAGTTGTGATAACTACCAGGGCTGCCAGCACACACACTGATGATAATGCCCTGGGCATTGCACATGACGTAGCAGTTGATGGAGTGATACCCCTTGCAGTTGATGTAGACTACCTTCCTCACCAGGTGGTGCTTTGATGTGCACAGGAGTACAGTCTATGGCACCCAGTACCTCTGGGTAGTGTGCTACACAGTGGAAGAGATGCATACTGCTGGTCCTCTCCTCAGGGGTGTTGGGGAAATAAAATGTGCTCACTGGCATGTGTTAGCATGACATCTAAGAACTGGTGGAGTACTCTGGATGTGGATACCTGCAAGACCCCCATGATGTCCCCAGTAGGTCTTTGGAAATTACATGTAGCTAGTATTCTTAAGGCTACACATACCTTTGTTTCCATTGGGATGGGTTTCCCTCTGTTGATTTTGGGTCTAAGATGAGGGCAGCAGAGCTCAGTGAGTTCCTGTAGTATGTCCCTATCCACCCCATAGCGCTGTACTATCTCCAGCTCATGTAGCCCCTGAAAGGTTACCCTTGGCCTGAACACTCTTCTCCTCCTCAGTCTGGGCCTGTTGTCAGCATCATCATCACTGACCTCAGCCTGTAGAGCATACAGATGTAGCAAAGCAGTAGCAGCCCCTATAATTTTGTCTGTTAAAATTTCCAAGTGTGTACTCCAATGATGCAGAGTATGTGGGAAAAATCAGATTGAAGGATGTATGTATACCTTATGCTGGTGTGCTGCAGATGCAGCCTGTGTGATTGGCTATGATACAGTCCACCTGCTAGCTATATTATTGAGGGGACTGAATGGGCCAGTGTCAGTGGAACAGGGCTCATCAGTCATTTATGCTTTGTTGGCTTTCCCAGGTCATTTCTTTTTATTTTTGTGGGGGATTTTTTTTTTTTTTTGATTTCTTCCTCTTCTAAGCTCCGTGGCACTCCAAGCAAACCCACAGAGCTATTGTCAGCATTGCTCAGCAGATTTGACCCTCTCCTGTACAAGGGCATGCTTAGTGTTTCTTTAACCAGCTAAAACATGCGCTGCAGGGTAAAGTATAGCCTAGCAGCCTCAGACACACCCCCTGCTTAGCTGAGCACAAACAGGTGCCGTTAAGCTCCAGTCCACTTAAACATGCCATGACACACCCCCTTTTAATGTTAGCTATCTGTTCTGCCTACACCAACACAGTTCTAGCCCCACCATGGTTAGTACCTATAGACATGGTGGTTCTTTTTGTGATTCAGTAACCCTGGCTCATTTACATACCCCTAATTGCATATACCCTGGATACAACACTACACCAGAGCCTATCTCCTTAGCTACCACTATAGCCTGTCATTCTATGACTCTGTATGCTGGGTACTATAATGCAATTACTTTGTCTACCTTAAGTTTCATATTTTACACTTTTTTATTTATTTTATCAAAAATAGCATGTATCCACATTGCTGCCTGCCGCTTAAACATGGTATATGTATTAAAAAAAGATTTTTGATATATTGCATTACTTTTTATTCTCAATGGCCATAGATTTGACCCTTTGCATAGCTACTGTCAGATATACTAGCATTTTTTGGTTCCCTATTAGATGAATGAGTCCTTAAAATGTCGAGTATGACATGCTCGACAGCTTTAAGTGAACGTTCATCTAAGCAAAACCTAAGAATGTCTAAACAAGGATTTTCAAAAAGTTATAGTTGGCCAGCCTTCAGGAAGCCAATGGCTGACATCAGAATATTCACCTTGTCTTGCCGTTCTTACAGTCCTCCACTGTGGTGTGGACTCCCCTGTGTAATGTTATGACAGTCCTCCACTGTGGTACAATCTTGGAGTTGGTATATTTAGGTAGGGGAGGGTGTGGGGGGGCACCCCCTACTTTATTTTGTTTGTTGATTTGTTTTTGTTGGGGGGGTTAATGGTGTACAGTACATGTTCTCTGTCGGCCATTGGCTTCCTGATGGCTGGCCAACTGTAAGTTTTCGAAACTCTGTTTCAATATTATGGGGTTTCGTTTATTTGAACTTTCACTTAAAAGCTGTTAAGCATGTCATACTTGACATTTGGAGCATTCGTTCATCTAATATAGACCCGCATTTTTTGGGGATGTTACAGCCCCTGTTTTAATTTTATAGTCCAGTACACGGTTAGTAATGGAATACATTTTTCCTGCAGAGTCAGCACCTACACAGATGCCTTTCTGCTTCCTGGATTGCAAAAATCACCTCATTTACATGGATTTCACCAGCAGATGAGGTGATTTGCATTCTGTGTACACTTTCGTGTCCGCACACTCATGCACGCTCCCAGCCCTGTTTCCTCCGCACACTCATGCACGCCCCCAGCCCTGTTTCCTGGATTGCTCAACAGCCATATTCCATGTTTGGGCCACAACAGTATTCCTACATGGAGAATCGTTCCATGTAGGGTTTATTGAATTACCCCCAAACTGTTGAAATGTGGACAGATCATCATTCAAGGATATATAAAAACAGATGTATAATAAACAGCACTGAGAAAGAATGCAATGATTCGAAATCACCCTAGAGTGGAATCACAGTAAGGAAAACCAGATACAGCCATGACGTGAAGAGACATGTACATCAAAATGCATGATATCCTAAGAATCAGGATTGGTTAAGACTGAAAAACTGAACATGGCTTTTCTAACTGCTCCCCCAACAAAGACAAATCTGTTGAAAATCAACAGGATTCAAGAAAGTTCTGGAAAAAATGAATAAGACCTAATACAACAGGAATGTAGAGAAAGTTTAAATAATCCAAAGAGCTACTAATTTAAACATAAAAAAGAGGTTACCAGCTTCTCATGTACAAGACATTTAGTAAAAATAGTCAAAATAAATCATCTGAGGGTACAAAAGCTGAGACCACAGGCAACAAATGTCAATTTTATGAGGTATTGGTTTACTAGTGCAGTTCTGAGGACTTGAACATCCTTACCACCTAATGTAAATTAGTCTTCATCTCAAGACAATTTAAGAAATTATTGAAGGAAATTAAGGCAGACAAAATTTTGATAGATTACTAGAGAAAGGCATACAGAATATTATTTTGTCCGAGATTGTGGAGTGACTGCACCCGTTTATTACTTCATGATGCTTTTACAAGTTCACATGTAGGCAATGTGCCAGGGGCAATTCAGTAATGGTTAAACTGTGCATGTAGCTACTTCCTGAATATGATGGCTAAGATGAAATGCTCACTGATATTGGATGGATATTGTCTGGCATAGTGATATGATTTCTGTCTCACAGCTTTAGTGTCTGGGGTTCATTACTGACTTTCTGATCATTGTATGTGTGGAACTTGTATGTTTTAACCAGGCAGTGTGTTGGGCAATTCAGAAACTGTATTAGACTCCTCAGTAGTCTAATGTTCTGCATGTCTAGAAATTATATATGTACCTCGTAGGTGCTAAAATCAGATAACACATAATTATAGAACCAGAGTCGTGAATTTGTGAATATGCAGTCAGACAGTAAGAGTTACTTTGTATTTTATTACATAATTGGTGCTTAAATAGTTATCCTTTTGAGTAATAACTTTGTTCTGGCAGTTTGCATTCAAAGGTATGTTTCACTGCCCATTGCGAGGAGTGTTGACTGCTCAATCCATTAGGAAGTGTTGGATAAATAATATAAAGAACAAAGACATCTACATTAGTCTGATAGTGAGTGCAGTCAAAGACTCAGAAGCACTTCTATATGCTAAGAAATAATTATTTTTCCATCAAAAAAGGAAAAAAAAAAACTTCTTCATGCAAGCTCGCATAAGAAAGTACCTGTCAGACTGGATTGCAAGAAAGATTAATAGTGCTGCTTCCAAATACATTCAAGAGTTTCTTAAAAGAAAAGAAATGTATGCCAACAAAGATTTCGCTGTTAACCCATCTCCACCTACAGCTTCTCAGAAAAAAAAACATATTCCTCTGTGTTGTTTAATTATGTTTTGACACTGCACCTACATGAATCTTTCTTATTTCAGAAATGATACTGTTTGGCAGTACTTATTATGAAGAGTTACAAAAAACACCTTAGTACAGCAAAAAGAAAAATACAAGCTTCTAAAATGCAAACAGCAGTACAAACCTATTAACATCACTGACAAGTATGTCTGCTCCACAGATGTAATATATATCCAACCTTATCTTATTGTTTATGAGGACGAGGGTCTGTTTTATTCTCGAATATATTTTTTCAACCTACAAGACAGCAGATGGTATTAAACACTGTTAGTATACTCTAAAAATGTGGTAGGAAAAGCAGCCATATTTGTATATTTTGTATTCATGTGTATGGAAAGATCACACAATGAAAATAAAAATGGAAAACAAAATAATAAAATTCGCATTAGTCCACAAAAAAACTAAGGGATGCCTAACTTGAATATTATGAAATTTTCAGTAAATTACTGCAGTTTAAATTAATACATTTTATCAATATTTTATAAATTGCAGACAAAATGCTCAGTATAATTGCAGGCTCTTTGACAGCATGTCTGGTTAGCTGACTCAGACTGCATTCCATTACCAGCCCTCATTTCATTGATTTACGCACACACGCACGCACACAGTAATGGCTTCAAAAATTAGGTAAGAGAGAGATTGAAAGTAGTTTTCTTAGAAGTGTTTCTTGTACAACACATAGAATAATTGGGAAGGAGTGGACTGTAGACTATAATTATTTGCAGGTGTGTACTATGAACAAAAGCTTTAACAAGGTCCTCCTGTGGCACAACTAGTTGATATGCAGTGCTTATAAGGCAATACAAAACAATGCTGAGGTTATGAGGAAGAGGGTACATCTCCTAGGGATAGGTTCTATTTAAACCAAGAAAGAACAGTAATGCTTAAAAGTAAGCTAGATCACTACATCTCAACATAGCTCCCAACCTTCCATCTCCACAATGAGGAATACTAGGCCTCATAATGTGGAACAAATGGGCAAAATGTGGAACACATATGAATAGCTTACTAACAGCTTCAACCAGGAAGGTCACAGGATGGTTTAAATATTATGCTTTTACTTATAAAAAAGATTGTTTAATGAATTATTATGATTCATTTCTATTTACCATGAATATCAGTTAAAACAATTCCTAACACTGAATGTCTGATAGACCCTTTTAATGTAGAACTTTGAGAAACATTAACCTGTTAAGACCCCAAGTTACATACGTTCCTCGTAATGAGGTACACTTGAGCGGTATGTCATCTCAACAAGTGACTTTAAAAACTAAAATGGAAGGGTGGACTGCCACATTGCAGATCTAGTGAGTAGGTATTCAGAAAGGTGAGAAGAAAAAAAGTGGAAAAAGAAACAGGTGACTCAAAGGTTGAATGAATGCTATTACTCTGCAATGAAATGTGAATATTAAGAAAGATGAGGAAATATTTATTAAAACAAAATCAGAGTTTGTTAAAACAATGCAAAGGTTTAATAAAAGAAGAAATGCAATCATATCAAAAAATTAATATTAAGAAAACAGCAGTCTAATTCTAAGTTAATGAGCTACTGAAAAAAGCACACACCTCTCCCGCACAGGCAATGCCACTCAAAAAGACGTACCTTCCCTCAACTTCAAAATTTCTTATTCACTGTACAATATCAATGACTTTAGTAGAAAACATTATGGCAAAATTAAACCAGTAATTTTCATTTGAAATATGGCATTTAAACGTCCATTTACCACCCTCCCAGATAACACATCCAGATGTCCTGTTTTATATCCTGCACTCCATATACCACATTTTCATATGTATCATGCTTAAACCAGTTCATTTTCTACGTGTCAGCAGCAGACATCCAAAGTATTTAATAACTGGACATTCAGAAAGCAGATGAGCTTGGTTTTCAGGATTTTTTTTTAATAAAACCCTTCCATTACAAAACAACCAATTCAGTTACAGTAATTCCAGTATTACTTCACCAGATTTTTCGTTCAGTGGTTCCAAAACATAAAATGCAATTACACTTTCATTAAAGATTTTAACATCTTTTCTGACTTCTCCCACCCTCACCTTCAAAAACATAACCTACCTTCAAAAACATAACCTTGGGCATACTGCAGTATCGGCATGCTTGTAGCTCACAGCATGCCTGTTACCACTTGCTCAAAAAGTGCTCACACTCCCACCTGTACATAGACCTTCCCACACCTGTCCCTACACCACTATATGGCCTTTCCCTAACCCGAAAACTCCCACATTTACCAATACAGAAAATGCCACTTTCCTGAGGAACAATCCATACTAGTTTCCAAACCAAAGCAGTTTTGGAAAGAACTAAAACAACAGACAATATCACTAACAATAAACAACATGACCACACTTTGCCTGACCTTGAAAATTTCTTAAATGAATAGAGAGACATTATAATAGACTGTATCCAAAACTTATCCAAAGATTTTAACCAACACCAACACCCACCTCCACTCAATAATGCACAACAAGACTCACAATTACAATGCTGACAGCATATTGCCTAACATTTACTTCAAATACCTCGGTCACAAACAAATCAAAAAACACATTGCTTTCATCAGAGAGCAAAACTGGATCTAAATTTGCAAAACTTCAGTCATTTCTTAGAATGTCAGTCATCCACACAGCAAAGCCACACATATACATCTTCAATCTCTCCTTGACAAACTCCACTTTTCCATCTGCTTTAAAACATGCAAATATCATACCCCTACCCAAAAAAATAAAGCGCTAAACTATGTAGAAATTACAGACCAATCTGTGCCCTTTAGCAAAAATATTTGAAAATTTACTATATAAACAAATATGGGAGTACATAAACAAATATGGTGAAATGGTTCTAAAATAGAAGGAAGTCTGTTTACTGATATGACAAGAGCTGTCAAGACGGTCAACCAGAACTTCTCAATGGAATAAATTTAACTTCTGTCAAAACACCTTAACTTTATTTGAAAGCTACATTTAAAGCCAAACTTTTCAAATATGTACAGAAAATGCATTGTCTACACAAGGTTCTTTCAGTGCAGGAGTACCCAAAGGTCCATGCTAGGTCCTCTTCTGCTTTCTCTCTTTATTAATCATATAGTCTCTGAACTTCACCACTACTGTTAGAATCAATGTAGGACTTGATGCAATTACAAATGATTTTTATTCAATTACATCACTTGAGAAATGCATTTAAGCTGTTGACACTAAAAAGACAAATTTCATGCATATGGGTGATACAAAAGGCCAGCAGCTATCAGTTATGGAGCAAAGATAACTAGGAATAACCTTAGGCCCCACCTTAACACTAATTATGCTCACAGACAATATTATAAATAAGAAAATACACCAACTAAAATTATGCTATATCACATTTCCTTATACAGCACTTATGTCCATAGGCAAAACATTAATCCTTAAATTAAAATGCAGCCCAGTACTGTTTTCTCTCCACTCAAGTTCAAACACATGTAAAAATACAAATAGCTGTTAAAAAAGGGCATTGTACATTACTAGTTGAACAGTACACACATCATGGGAAATTGCTGTAATACATTAATTGGCTACTTTCTTAGCTCACAGATCTACACAATTCTAAAAACGGGCCACTGTCCCCAACTTAAAATTACAAATAAAACTGCCAAACTACACATTGACCAATAGTCAAGAAGAGGGAATAAGTGCTCATTAGACCACATTTGAAAACTAGCACAGGTAAAAGAACATTTGGTAAGCTATGTCCTTTGACTTGGAATGGAGTAACTATTGAAGTTAGACAACTACACATTCTGGACTTATTAAAAGTAAATTGAAATATTATAGCAATAACCGATGGTGTAGATGTAGTATATTAAAGATTTACTCATGGTTTTTGTGATTTAATCATGAGGGCACAGCCCAAGTGATTAAACAGACAACCGTGGGTAAATCTTCATTATACAACTAATAATGTCCTTGTATAATGGTTGTTGTATAACTGGTCAGCGTGCACTTTGTAAATCAGAGTTATAGTAATGGAAAAAGGTCCGGTCGCCCAGACTTTTTCCATTACTATAACTTTTTTACAGCAACGGAGAATGCAAAATCTCTGTTGCTTCACATTGTCTCGCTATGTTAAATGAGTTTAACATAGTGATACAGCTTTAAAAAAAGCAACAGAGTTCTCCGTTGCCTTTTTTTCAAAACTGTCTCGCTTTGTTAAATGAGTTTAACATAGCGAAACAGCTTTAAAAAAAGCAACGGAGTTCTCAGTTGCTTTTTTTAAAGCTGTCTCGCTATGTTAAACCCATTTAACATAGTGAAGCAGTTTGTAAAAAGCAACGGAGGTCTTGCTTTCTCCATTGCTTTTGCCCACAGCTCTGATGTACTGTGTTGGCATATGCATGCACAGTACATCAGAACTGCCGCAGAATACCGGACAGCAAGGAGGCATTATACAATGCCATTACTTAAGAAAAATAATTATTTTTTTTCTTAAATAATGTCATTGTATAATAGCAATAACCCACGGTTGGTATTGTTTGGCCACTTGGGCTTTGCCCTCGTGACCAAATCACACCAACAGAGGGTAAATCCAGCATTACCCACACCCAGGTGTGGGTTATTGCTATAATATACCACACCAGAGAGTCAGTTATTGCTATTATACAATGACATTTAAGAAAAAGTTACTTAATTTTTTTAAACAATGCCCTTGTATAATGATATGGTGCTGCTCTTCCACATTTTGCCCATATCCTGGGGCTTTCTTAATGTACTGCATATGCGTATGGGCTTTCATACCTCTGCTCATGCAATACATCATTGCTGTGTAAAGGAAGGAATGGAGAAAGAAGACCTTCTTTTTTTTTTTTTTTTTTTAACTTAAAGATAAGAAACCGGAACACTTTCGAAAATAAATATATAGGTACATTTCTCTAGTTTTGCAAAATGTACTTTATTTATCATTTTACTTTGTCTGTTCTGTCTCTTTCCTTAGTTTGAAGTCTCTGGTTTTTGTCAGTTTTTTTTTTAATAAAACAACGTGATCATAGTACAATAATGCTGAAAGGAAAGTTAAATTTTTGAAGCATATATTAATGGAAAAAAGTCTGGACGACTTGACTTTTTCCATTGGTATATGCTCAGTCATTGTATAATATACCTAATTAACAAAACTGAGTGGTCATGTTTTAGAGATGAAAGCTAAATGTGTACTGTAAGTATAACCTATTTACTTACGTAGAACTGTGACAATTGTACATATTGCAAATATATATAAAAGGAGTGCATATTTCTTAAGTGTATTTACAATTCATTGCAAAATGGCAACAATGTGTCTAACTGATGTACTAACCTCAACAGATGTTCTATCTAACTATATAACCTAAAAATTGCCATTTTATTTGTTGTATTTCTTGTGAAAATGCACATATCTTAAATATATTTACAGTTCATTGCAAAATGACATGTCTAATTGATGTACGAACTCAGACATTCTATCATTAGCTGTATAAACTTGAAAATGTAATTTGTTTAGCTTAGATGTTAGTATATATGCATCTATAATATTGTAATACAATGCTGTGCTGAGGTCGAGACTGAAAAGGGTCTGCCAACCAGTTCGGTTAACCTGTTAGCAAACCTGTTAGCAAAGCATATAAAAATAAATAAATAAGATTAAATAAATTAAACTTCTCATACTCCAATTTCCACTCCTTCTCCCCAACCATAAATTTACTGGTTGATGTCTAAACTTAAAATTCCAAACTTCTCTCTCAAGCTAAGTTTTCTGATCACCTAGTCCTAAAACTCTATGTATGCCTAAAACTAAAACTCCCATTTCTTCTTCTGAAGCATAACCCCACTTCTCTCCCAGTCTTTAACCATAAAATCTCCCTCCTACTCCCTAAACCTAACATCACCATCCCTCTTCCTCCCCATAGCCATTTCCCAAATTCATATTTGAGTTTGAGTGTGGGCAGCAGCCTGCCCAAACTACAAGATGCTCAAATCCCTAACTTTTCAACATTTTCAAGAGCTTGGGACTTCAGTGCCTGTAGTGCTCCTATTAGCCTTTACCTACAAATCCCTCAACTTGACTTTATGAATACCCATATGGTGGAAGTATTCAGAAAGTAATGTCATGGCACTGAGATATGTAATGCTGATCAATTACAACAAAAGCAACCCAGGTCAGATTAGCTGTATATCATTTTTGTCATAGTGACAGCAGGATGATGAAAGGACTGCATTGTAAAGTATTGAAACCACTTTAATGCCAGCCATGCCACTACCGAAAGCCACTCAATAGGTGGTCACATGGCTTTTATGAAAGCAACAATGAAGTGGAATGTTTGATGCTATGCACATTCAAAATTACAACAAAGCATCTCTGCAACCTGGCCACTTTGAGCAGGCCATAGAGAGCAAATGTAAAAATGTGATAGTGCAGTTTATCATATAAACGATGAGGAAAGGGGAATATAAAAGTCAAAAATCGGGCAATGACAAGAACATATATACATACAAAAGCTAACATATAAAGATGGGTTTGAAGAAGGGTATTTTAAGAGTAAGGTACTCATTCTCCATTTTTATGGAGAACAGTAGTTGTGGATGATAGCAATGAGCATGTGCAGGGAGGAAGGAGAACATAAGAAAAGTAGCAAGGGCAGGTAAAAAAAAATAAACTGCAAACAAAGGCAGAATAGTGGAGAGATACAGACATGTAGATGGTAGACAAGTAATGCTGAGGAAAACTGGAACAGAAAAATGGCATGGGATACAGAGAAACAGCATGTTAAGGACAGGGAGAAATATTAAGGGCTATCTGACTGACCAAGAGGGGAACATTCAGATGATGGTCACCTCCATGGATGGCATAATAGGTAGGCTCTGCCTATGGTGGCCAAATGGACAAGGATAAATGTCAAACAAGGAGATGCTTCAGGGTTCCAAAGCAAGTGTCCAGCTACTGACTTACCTCAGTCATGGCCAGCTGCTGTATCTGCTGCCTCATGATCCAAAAAATCCAGTCAGGGCCACTTTCAAAAGGAGAAGTCTCTGACTTCTCCTACTGAGAAAAGGCCATCCCAGGATGACCTTAATCCCCATGCAGAGCAAGGAGAACACTGGTGACCCAGCATCAAGCATGTTGGCTACTGCCACACTACAGTCTGCACCACAGTTGACTCAGTAAACAGAGAGGGGGGAAAAAGAGCAAGAGAGAAACTACAAAACATTAGTTTACATATAGATGATACTTTCATATCAATTTTAAATGAAAAATATCCATGTACTACACATAGTTCACCACTTGGAAAATCTGTCACTTCTTAGGCAGGCATCCTGAGGTAATACTCCTTAGGCAGGCCTCCAAGTTTAAATCGGTCTCTGTTGGGACTGTAAGATATAAAATAAACAATGAAATGTACACTCAATATCTCCTGGCCTACAGATAGCAAGGGCAGATAAAGGCAAAACTCATAAAATACAGTACAGAACCATATAGACTGTGACTACTGTAGAAAAGTCTAATTCTCTCGGTCTCCCTATCTTTTAGATCCCACTGCTAGAGCAGGACAGGTTTTGTTTTCACATGGCATTGTACCTATGGGAAACTACTCACTAGCGCAAGAGATACTAAAAACATCACCTATTGCTCTGGCAAGCTGGTGCCGGACATTGGTTTTATACATGAAGTCATCATAATTGCCAGAGCAGCAGATATTCCCTATAAATCTCTGTGCAGCAAAAAGAGAAAGATCTTGGTATCCAGGCAGGAACCCTAATGAAACCTATACCGGATGTGATAACGTCCATTCAGAGCCCTAATAAAACCTACACCGGATGTGATAATGTCCATTCTGATGTCCAGCACAAGAAGGAAAATGATAGTGAATGCAGGTTATGGACATCATGTGCCTGGTCAGCCAGCAAGACTTTACATTGGAAAGGATCACTACTGAGGATTAAAGTCATTATAAGCTCCACAGTGCTCAGGCATGAGCATGCCATATACATGACCATCCAGTCTGGGAACAGGCAAGGGTGAGCTTGGTAGTGCTGACTGTGGTTGACAATGCCTCACCTTATAGCAGTGTTTCATTGTCGGTTGTAATAAAATACCATCATTGCCATTAACATAGACAATCTAGGAGTAGAACTTCAGTGGATTACAGTTTGTAATACTACATAGGTATAATAATAGCAGACAAGACAATTGGTAATGGACCTCAGGACTGCAACATGCACACAAGAGTGCATATTAGCAATATAAACAGATACTGAGTAGTTATGTGTGTGTGTGTGTGTGTGTGTGTGGATAGGTAACTATGCCACTGTGAAGTGGGCAATACTTTACCATGAACGTACACACCAGGAGACATGCTACACAGGATACATCACACCGCATGCTATCAGTAGAGTGATTCAAGATGGTAGGCAGTAGTAAAGTGCTTACTGCTAATCACTATGGAACAGAAAAGGAATTGGATTAACACATTAGCAGATAGATTTGTTGCTGACTGGTGTCTGAAAAGGACAGTCATACATACATACACACACAGATCCACAGGTGAACATGTCATATCATGGGAATGACACAAGAGTAAAGAAGACAAAGTTTTCCTTGGACCATGTGTGAAAGGAAGTGGTGTAGAACATCAGTGCCATGGAAGGCCATAACAGGACAGCTGTACAGGTGCATTACAGCATCCCTCATATGATACTCCATGCCAAGATCAAGGCACAGAATATTACCAGGGACAGGTCTACCACATGATGTGGATCCCCAGGACAGATGTGTATTGCACAAGTGTAGGGGGGACTAATTTTTTGATGACTTCTCAGGTGTCTGTAGAGGATACACCATTTTAGTAATAGCAAATTCTATTATTGCTGTACAGTGACAGGCTCATGTAAATGTTTTTTGCAGCAAAACACACATGATTATATGTTCAAGTGCATCAGGATTTTAACAGCAGCAACCTGCACCACAAAACATGTATATCCCCATTCACTGTGCAAACAATCATCATATAGTAGCAAGTGCGTCACATACTGGTTAGAATGACAAATGTTACAGCACTGCTACAGGTATGTTTTCTTTGTGTTTTAATAGGTTTCTCTGGTGGATGATCCATTATAACATATCAGCGCTGACTACACAGGAGTCACTACCACCGACTGTATTAGTGAGCAACACCGTCTTTGAAGTGGGTGGACCCATATAGGGGAGAGATGTGTAGGTGACCATCACGGTCATGAATTCAGGACATTTCCTAATGTGGGTTATGACCCACTACATCAGTCAGCTGAGGTAGAAGTTAGTGATCCAGGCACAGACAACTCATATGTACTCCATCATAGAGATGTTGAATATGCTGTGTGGTCTGTGTGAGGAAGTGCAATTGCTGAATGGACTGCATGACATTCTGCACTGTATGCAGAACGACATGAGCCATGGGGATGTGTAAAAAACATGCCTGCTGAGGACAGTGGTGGTCCATTTGGCATCCCATGGGAGATCCTTGAAGATACTTGCAGATGACCATCATGACTATGCAAGGGGCAAAATACAGAGTGAACTATTACAAGACAGGACTGTACAGATGGCACAACCTGTTCCAGAGACTGCATCACTGTCATCTGTCATAATGACTCCATTCACATCTAAGTACAGGCATTCCTGTGTTCATGGTCACTGCTTTTCTGGCTACAACACAAGGACAATCTGCTAGACTGTCTACTCTGGTCCTACATTTACACACCAACCCTATCTTCTGCAGGTCTACAGAGTGATACCTAGCTCCTATCATTCACCTGATCCTTGACTCTTGACCATGCTGTGCTTCCATATATGGGCATCAGGCAGTCCACATACATGTTCATAAGGTTCTACAGCAATCATCTGACAAGATACTTCTTGTCACAGTAATGCATGATGCTCTATGTCCATGGTAGTGCAGTGTTGTATGCCATCTTTGCCATGATGGAACTATGGATGGGATCATTAGTCATGGTTCCTAGGCATATCCTGCATCACATTCACTACACATGACTGGTCAGCTACCTCAGTCCATGGAGATTGCATATCAAGGGAATTGTGGCTAGGAATGTGCACCTATCAGCTAGATAACCTTGTGGAAGGTCACTCCACTTGAAAGCCTTGTTTAGATCCCATGTTGCCAGATGTGAGACTCACTGGAACCTGGATGGTACACTGACATGGGCACATTGTATATAATAAACATGCCATTTGGTAGTTGCTGGAGTGGGACCATTTCCAAATGATATAACAGATGCCATACGAAACAAGTGGAACTTGTATTGATCGCAGTGTGGATACAGTCATTGGATCTAAGGATTTCAAAGAAAATGGATTTGTCATAGAATGCCCCCAATGTGTCCCATGTCAGATGCTAAGTCCCTTTAATAAGGATGATTAATGCTACACAAACCTGTGTGTCCACTCCACCCACATCCACTTTCATTAGATTTATAACTGAAGACACCACACCCCTTTTTTCTATCATCAAATCACACTCACTCCCCACTCATACCATCCACCACACCCTTTCTACTATCATCCAATCACAATAACTCCCCCCAACTCACACCACCCACTACACCGATCTGTACACACACTACCTTTTAACTGTGATATAAATAACTTTTTTTTAATGTTCTCCTCCCTGCCTTTAGACTTTTCTATCCCCACTTTTCTACATTTTTCTCTCTGAACATACCCCAAATATGCAACTCCACTACTCTATTTACTACTACACTATTCTAACAGGCCTTGTCTTCCTAGCCTACAAATCCTTCAACTTATACAATATTTGCATAAATCATCATCAACTACAGGCACAAACTCATATGAATCATCAGCTACCACTCAAACATTATAGCCACATATACTTACAACTATACAATTCTTCCAACTCTCTCCTTTTTCCATTCAAATACATAAAAACCTCAAACATGCAACTACCCACTTTCAGATTCCACCAGGCCACCACCAAAGAAAAAACCTAATGCTGCCCTCCCTTACACATATCAGATTACAAGCTGATGTCCATCCCAGCCCAGGTCCCAACAATGTTCTGCCCCCAACTCAACCTCACCTCCCAAACTCTCACAAGCACTCCTCAAATCTCACTCCCTCCTTAACTAAGGTACACAGCTCTCTACCTCCTACATCTAAATCAGACGTACTAATAACCAATTTCAATCTTAGAAGTCTTGTAAACAAAATAACTGAATTTCATACTATTCTAGCTACCGACTCTCCTGACAGACCCGGTTAAAACCTCACATGAAAGACACAGACATTACTTACAGCAGTTATAATGTTATTAGACAGGATAGACTAATCAAAAGAGGTGGTGGTGTAGCAGCTATGTTTAAAGATGCTCTAAAGCTAAACAAATGGACTTGTACACCACCAAACATCCCCAATGCAGAAACTGTAATTACCCACCTCCATATAAATCATCATAAAACCTTGATTATCATAGCTGCAAATCTCCTCCTGGAAACAATCTTCCCAACATAGAACTTCTCCTCTCTTGGTCAGCCTGCACTTTCAGTCAAGAAACTTATCATCCTAGGTGATTTTAATCTTGACTGGCTCTCCGGCTCCTCTAACTGCCCCACCAACTTTATTAATCTGTGCAATTTTTCCCAAGTTATAAACTGCCCCACTCGAACAGACAAAAAAAAGAGTCACTTCTAGACTGGATATTAACCAACAAGTCAAACCAGAGTGACCAAGCTGACTGCCTTCCTATCAGCCTTAGTGACCATGTCCCTACATTTCTACTCAGAAGAATTAAAACTCAGTCTTGCAATCCCTTCAAATACATCTGCAGTAAGAAACTTTTCTCCTCTGATCTATTCAACCTTTTACTAAAATGGTGCGATTGGTCCCCATTAATTAACCTAAACTTGGACTAGCAGCTGAATTCAACAATAAATTTGTTGAAATACTAAATAACCTAGCCCCCCCCCCCCACCAAGAAAACTCATATCAAATTCAATCAACTATCATGGCTTTCTCATGATGCTAAACAGCTGATTAAACAGAGGGATAGAGCTAGGGCCCTATATCTATTCTCCAAAAACACAACCAACCTCACCACCTATCAGCAATTAAGAAATCAGGCTGAAAAGAAAATTAACAATGATAAAAAAACACTATTTCCAAACCTCTCAGCAAAAGTTCCTACACAACCCACGAAATTGCTGGCATACAGTCAACTCCTTCCTACACCCTGGTAAATCCTCCATCCCCTATCCTTCCACAGCCAATACCACTGAACTCAGCCTCACAGTTTAACTCAAACTTTATTAACTCTATCTCCTGCCTCCTTCAAAACGACTAACTACCACCTCTCACACTTGCCTCCCAGCCTCAAACACTCCTCTTTAAAACATACTCAGGCATCTTGCATCAAAAAGCTCCTAAGCAAACTAAAACCCTGCTGCCTAGCAGCCAGTCAACTACCAGATGAATTCCTAAAAATAGCAGTTCCATCCATTGCATATCCTATCTCTATACTAATCAATTGTTCCATCTCCGAACAATATGTGCCACTCCTCTGGAGAATCTTGCACATCATCCTACTCCATAAGGGTGGTACCCTCCAGACAAATCTCAAACTACTGCCCCATAGCTATCCACCCACCCATAGCCAAAATCTTAGAAAAATGTATTCAGCTGTAATTGCTCGATCACCTAACAACTAACAACAGTATTTCAGCATTATTGAAATCAGGGGTGTTTTGATCCAGGGGTTCTAGTATGAGGTTGTTTTTAAATAATATGGCTATCCTGCCTCCTCTTTTGTTCTTTCTAACTTTTTGTTCTATCCTGGAGCAATGATTTTGTTGTTTCTAATATCTGACTTTAGCTAGGTTTCTGGTAGTATGGCAATGTCTTCAGAGTAGAGTGAGAGGGTGGGATGGAGTTCTTATACTTTATCACTTCTGAAGTTAATATTTAGGAGTAGTAGATCAGATCCTTTAGGTGGTAGGTTTAAATATAGTCTGGAGCTGTATGGTGGATGGAAAACAGAGTTGGGCTGGTTTAGTTCTGGGGCCAGGATCTGGGTGGATATTGTCACTAAGAGTAAGTTGAAATGCTACGTACATAAGTGTGTTGAACAGTTTAATTATGAACTTGTCATACTTGAGGGAGATGTGAGGTGAAGTTGAGGGAGAATAGTATTGATGACTTGATCAATGTGTGTAGCATGGTAGATAGCAGGTGATATCACAAAGCTTGTGGGTTTTATTTTAGTGAGTAAGGGAAAGGAATAGTATGGAAGGATAACAGGATGTATATATGAGTATGCTACAAGGTTAGAGGAGCGGTTAATGACAGAGCTAAGAACACTGTAGTAAATGAGGGTCACATGTTATGATAGTGTGATTATAGAATAGAATAAGTTAAAGTAGGAGGAAAAAGCTAAAGCTTACTATTGTTATATTTAAATGCTGACGTAGTAGAGAAAAGTAGTAAGGAGAGTTAAAACTGGTTTAATATTAGATGAGTGGAAAATTAAAGTGAGTGTGGGGGTGTGGGAGATGAGTTAGTGAGTAATTGGTGGGAGAGGTAGGGGTTGTATATGGGGAGTATTGAATACTGGTTTAATTGGTTGTAGGAAAACTGTGGGAGTGACTGTGAAAATATATGTAGGTGTAGGGGATGGGTGGGTGACATTTGGGGGTAGGGTAGGGGAGCAGAATGAGCACAAGCATAGTGAGGACAAATAAAGCGGGTAGAAACTGGCCTTGCCCAGGATCAAAAATCTATCTATAATCAGGTAAGTGCCAGTAGATTCAGAAAAATCTATGTACTTTACAGCCTGGTTGAACAAATTACAGCGCTATTGTACTTCACTTTGTAGAATTTAAACAGGTTTCAGAGATGTTAAACACTTATTCTGCATAAATGTGTAGAATTTAACAGGACTATAAAGATATCATCAACCTATTCCACTTAATGCTGTAGAATTTAACCTGGCTTATAATTATCTTTAATGGAAGAAAGAGAGGTGGGGGGGGGCAGGCATCCTTGCGAATGTGCACAGCACTTACAATTGAGAGATTAATGCAGAGTAATAAAAGAACAGTAAAAGCATAATCTTCATAGCAAAAGCCTATATTTCACTGAAGGTGCTTTGTCCCACTACTAATAACTTATGGATTCTGTGGATGAGAAAACAGGGGAATTGCTGAAACCATTAACCCAGCTTGAGCGTGGGGAACTGCATGTACAGAATATTGCTGATTAAGGAACTGTAAGATAGTAGAACAATGAAAATTTGAGCTGTAGATTGAGTAGAGAGAGGAGAACTAGTCAAACAAATGTGAGCGAGAAGTTATAGGAAGGAGGAGAAAACATTAACTAGGAACACTGCTTCATTTCAGTAACTGTAAATGAAAAGTACCTAAAATAAGCAAAACTATAACTGCTATACAGATATACGGTATCAAAGTAATCCCACAGTATTTTCAATAACAGCCTTTATCATTACATGTGTGTCCACTGCAGCATCATCAAATGCTCACAAATTTGCCTTTGAATGGACCTAGATCACAAAACCAATTTACAACAAGCACTGCTTTAATCATTTGGCAAGCTCTCACTAAGGTGTCATAAATAAGCCACGGTGGTACAGCAGTAGCATTGTTGCCTCACAGCAAGAGGTTCTCTTGTTTGATTCTCGGCTGGAGTGCCTTCTGTGTGGAGTCTGCATGTCCTCCCCGCAGACGATTGGCCTCCGAAAGACATGCATGAATAGGCGTGCCTTCGCTGAAGGTTGGGTGTCAGGTTGGCAACTCATTACCATAAATAAATCGACTGCCAATCATTAGCAGACTGGAGTTCTGCTGTGGCAACCCTTAACCGGGAAAAGACAAACATAAGGCCTGAAAGAGGACATGAATAGCAACAAAAATCTACTGCTAAAAAGCAACTACTTCTAAAAACGGACAACAAGCACTGCTTTAACACGGTTAAATTCCACTTTAGTATAATAAATGCATGTAGTACACAGCCAGCAACAGGATATACTCAACAGCAAATATCTACTATCTGATAATGTAGATAAGCGTAATATAAAGCTAGAAAGTGGACATATTTAGCAATGCATTAACTACTACTGGCAATGCTTGGGTAGCAGATATATAGTAACAGTGCCAGTCATTTATGATTATTGTATGCTATATGCGAGTAATATTTATCATGTGGAGCACAGCAATTAAAAAATAGAAGAATGAGATAAAAAATGTGTAGCCAAACAAGCACAGTACAGGTTTACAGCAATGCAGTATTTACATGGAGAGCACACAACACTAAGGAATGTGGGGAGCTTCCACCATCTATAGCAGCATTTTAGAAATGGCACCTTACAGGATGTCTGCCTTATGTAATCTCATTCTGTCTGATTGGATTGGGTGGAGGGGTTAGACTTGATAAAAGCCTATAGAGTGGAGCAGAATACAATACCTGACTGAGGATCAAAAACTATCTATAATCAGTGCCAGTAGATTCAGAAAAACATATGCAATTTACAGCCTGGTCGAACAAATTACAGATGTATTACATTTCACTTTGAAAAATTTAAATGGGCTTTCAAAGATGTTGAACACTTATTCCGATTAACTGTGTAGAATGTAACATAGCTATAAAGATATTGCAGACCTATTCTGCTTAACATTGTAGATTTTAACTTGGCTTATAATGATCTTTAATGGAAGAAAGTATTATATTGTCCCATTATGAACAACTTCTGGAATCTATGGATGAGCAAAAGGGGCATTGCTTAAACTGTTACAGTGTTTGAGGGAGGGAAACCTCACACACAGAATATTGCTGATTAGGAAAATCTCAATGTGGGTGCTTTGTCCTATTATGGACAACTTGTGGATTCTGTGGATGAGCAAATGGGAATTGCTGAAACTGTTAGCCCAGCTTGAGGGAGGTGAACCTCACATGCAGACCATTTCAGATTAGGAATTCCAATACTGCACCTTCTTTAGAAGAAGTTTCATCCCTATTGAAAGAAACTGAACTTAAGAGATTAGAATCAAACTCAGAATCTATCCGAAGCCACTAGTCAACAATCCTTGAAGGAAAGTTTCATCTCTCATTAAAACTTTGGAAATGAACTCTCTCTCTTTGATGTAAATGCAGTTGTTAATTGTTACTTTGTTACCTTACTTATAATTGTATCATATTGTTTTTTTTTTCATTGCTTTTCTCTCAAGCCAAATGTATGTATTATATAAAGGTATTTATTAAGTGGAGCTTAGATTATGACATAATTGTTCAATTATTCCATTTGTTAATAAAAATAAAAATTATCTGAGCAAAATATATATGTATATATATATATATATATATATATATATATATATATATATATATATATATATTTCTCTGATTAGGAAATTTCACTGTGAGTGCTTTGTCCAGTTACGAACAACTGGTGGATTCTGTGGATGAGCAAACAGGGGAATTGCTGAAACTTTTAGCCCAGCTTGAATGAGGGGAACCTTGCATACAGATTGTTGATTAGGGAAATTTCATTGTGGGTGCTTTGTCCCGTTATGAACAACTTGTTGATTCTGTGTATGAGTGAACAGGGGATGTGCTGAGAAACTGTTAGCCCAGCTTGAGGGATAGGAACCCCACGTACAGAATATTGCTGATAAGGGAAATTTCAATGGGGGTGCTTTGTCCTGTTAAGAACAACTCGTGGATTATGTGGATGAGCGAACAGGAGAATAGCCGAAACAGTTAGATGAGCTTGCGTACAAAATTTTGCTGATTAAGGAAATGGTGAGTACACAACGTTAAGGAAATTGGGTAGCTTCCACTATCTATAGCAACATTTTATTTAGTCTGTACTCATTCTGCAGGCAAATGTATAAAAATTGTATAAGAAGCATTTTGACATAAAACCTGCAAGACTGATGTAATAATAGATGTCAATCCTGCAGGTATGCACATTAATAATGGACATGCTGATAAAGGGTGTGGATAGGGACATAAAGCTGCATTGCAACAAATTTAGAGTAGATGTGACTTGCATGTTAATTAAATGGTTGACTTAAGATAGCAGTTTGTAAGGACAGAAGAAACATTATGGAATAAAGGCATAAAAATATAATGATGTATATGCAAGGGATTGATGTATGAAAGATGGCAGCATGAATGTATTATATTTCCCTATGTATACCCAAGAACAAAAAGGTCCTTACTGCTATAATGCCTGGTAACTCAGAAATGGACACATTTGTGCAAAGAAATGACAATGGCACCAATAGAAAAGAGTTTCTCTATCAACAAACATGTAGCATAGAGGCAAGTGTTGTATGTTTATGATGCATGGCAATCTAATAACAAAAAAATACATAAGTGAACATTTTCAAGACTGAACAGATGACGTCAGGAGTCCAGTTTTGCCATTGCTGATTTTCAAACATGTTTGACATACTAAGAGTCGGCGTGCTCACATACAATTATAGTGGACATTAACAGAACAGCAGTAACACAATAGAAAGTAGGACGAATCACATCTCCTGATAGTCACCCTGCATTCCATACAGTTAAACACATTTTTGGAATCATACATCTGCCAGTAACTTGTATATTGTAATGGAAACGGTGGTAGCAATAAACACATCCATGGGACGACATGCACCACAGCACATAATTAACTTGTGAATAGGTCATGCATATCAGCGAGAAATGGCCTATGAAACATTTGCATCATGTCCTTTAAGAACTCATGCCCGATTAGAGATATGCATAACAATCATGGGCAGCACAGACATATGCATATCAGCTATGTAAGGAAGAACACCAGTGCAGGAAGTATAGTACTATCATACCATATAAGGTGTACTGATGACCTACCTAGTATGACAATGCCTGAAAAAGCTGGCCCATGAGTGTAAGCCACTGTATTCTGACAGACAGATGTTAACAGATTGAACCCCCTGCCTATTATACAAGATACTCTATAGACTCCAGTAATGACTGCATGCACCACCTCAGATAGCAATCGAGGCTGTCACAAGTAGGTAAATTGAATGTGTTTAATCTGAATGCCAGAAACATTCTGCACATGTTACTATCCACACAACACTGAGCATTACAACATGGCTGATTGATTCACTGACAAGGAAGCGGTTTCCATAATGTACAACGCACACAATGTTCCAAAAGTGAACAGTACATCTGTGTAGGTAGGCTATAAATTCCAATATGCAATGCATGTGCCACAGGAGCAGTCACAGCATAACATGCCCCAAATAAACATTTCAAAGCAATGTAGTCATAACCTGTGCTGATATATCATTGTCTAACATAAAAAATGGATAATAACTAGCTACAATGCTGTTTATGTAATGGCAGTACATTCATAGAATGTTGCCACTGTCAGAAATTAAAGATCAAACGATGCAATTCTACTGACTTATGACATCAGGATGAACAAGCACCACAACAGAAGTCTCTCTGTTAGGATGACAATCCATCTATACTAAATTATTACCTAATCTCTATATCTGGTAAGATATCTCTGAGACGAAGGAATTGTGGAGGTCTGCCACAATGTCAATGGTCACATTATCTCCATGGTACATCAGTCATGCATTACAGTATAAAGCCCAACAATGTTAACAGGCAATAATACTGGATGTTGAATATATGAGCTTCTGACAGCAGATAATGCAAGGATATTTCCCAGGATGACTGCACCATGGTAGAAATGTCACTACAAGTGTGACATTTATGTGATGGCATTACATCATGTTCTTTCTGCAAGGGTTGTGTGTGCCTGCTGTAGTACATCAACAGTAACCATGTTGTCTCATTCCTCCATGCCAGGTCATACCATTTCCCACATATGTTATGTAAGGAGCATGGAAGCCAATGCAATTTATGTGAATAAAAGGATTGGTGTATGACAATTGCCTTTGCTTTTAGTAAGAAGGATCAGTATCTATATGTCTGCAAAGTCAAAGTGTAAGACAGCAGTGTTAGT
This sequence comes from Protopterus annectens, assembly GCF_019279795.1. NCBI lineage: Eukaryota > Metazoa > Chordata > Ceratodontiformes > Protopteridae > Protopterus > Protopterus annectens. The sequence goes on along the minus strand of NC_056748.1, from coordinate 193,217,238 downwards.
GACATGTACAGTAACAATAACACTGACACAACATACTCTGAGCAGTAATGCATGGATTTCAAATAACTAACAAAGATGACAAGCTAAACTTAATCACCTGAATCTCAAGTGGCACATGCCCATGTTGAATTACAGTTGAAATCATGCACAGTTAAATGGTTGATACCACCACTGTGTATAATCTGGGCATTCATGATAAAATGTGTTCAAAGTACACAACACTGTATAGCTACACATCCTATTTGTCTTTGCAGAGTACTGAAACGCAGTACGAATGTGAAAGACACACCCACAGCTGTTCTCTAGCATTCTATATATGTGGTTATATAATATACAAAGCTCAATATCAAAGCCACGCAACACAGGAGAATGCACACTCCAAATGTGACATACTGCAGGTACGTTAGCAATATATAATCACTGTGTGGACAAAATGTTATTTTCTGTGGTGATACTTGAATTCGCTAGTATCGTAGAGTGCCACAGCAATTCTATCTCACAATTAGAAGGATAAAGGTGGTTGTGAGGTAGCCAGTGGTACACAATAGTAATAACTTTCAAACTATTGTAACAATGATGGAATAGAACCACTTACCTATACACTTACACCATCTATACAAGGCATTATCAGCATCAGCTCCAAAAGAGAATACGGAATACAATTGAGACATACGACATCTCTGACAGGATGACCTCAGCAGTGTATTGCCAAGGAGATTTATCTGGTAAAATTAGATTTACAGCCAATCAAAGCTTGTAAAAATTGCTACTATATACAGTATGTGTGTAAAGCAATAATGACTGCATTGGCAGTCACACTTGCAGATGTTAAACTTTTCTGTAGCTGAATATCCCACATAGCTATTTTACACATTATGGAAACCAGTGTCAGTCATGCAGACAACACAGGAGATGTCTGACATTCAAATAGCTCCAGTTTACTTGCAAAACATTGACCTCATCAGTGTTTTGAACTTGAGCTGTAAGCAGAAAATGTAACACTGTAATCATATGCTCTTACTGATGCCACATTCAAAGAATGGAAATGTTTGCCCCACCTGACCACTTAAACATTTGTATCACTTCCCCTTTAAAAACATTAATTAGTTATCTTTCTACCCAGGACACTAATTGTAAGCATTAAAGCAGAACTTTGTGGGCGTAGTATTGCCTAAAATAGCAGAGTTTACTTGATGTAATGCATAGAAAATTGTAAGCATTACATTACAAACAGTATTCATAGCTACAGCCTTGTTTAACAATGAAACTATGGATATGAAAGGTGGTCTTAGGGGATGACGCAATAATCTGAGTTTAAAAAAGTATACAAACTATAGGTTGAATGAGCACATGTTCACCTAATTCTAAACCACCACATACACACACAGGCTTATCTCTATCATCTTGGGTATTGAAATATGTAGTTTACACAATCTAGGGAGCACTAGGATACTCACAAGTACCACAATAAGAAGTCTGACTCATGTGAGAGCTTGTTCTTTTGTCAGAATGACATCATCAGTGTGTTTCATGCAGGATGTTTTTGTTAAAGTTGTTATAAAAAAGCTGTGGACACATTTAAGTACATACTCCGAGAGGACTCGGAGACAACTCAAGCATTACACACATACAAGCTTTTCATGATGGGTATTCCTACTTATATAGTTCACACAATCTAGAAAGCAATGTAATACCTGCAAGCAATACAGGAGAAGTCTAACTCATGGTAGAGATCACACTTTTTCCAGGATGACTCCATCAGTGAGTTTCATACAGGATACTTCCATAATTGTAGAAGGATGCTGTGTACACATTTAAAAACATTTTCTACAGGGGAAATGGAGACAGCAATCAGCAATACACACATGCATGTCCACATGCACATGTTTTGCATGACGGATATTGAATCTCCTACCTATCTATACAATCCAGACAGCACTGTAATACTTGCAATCATCTTATAAAAAGTCTGATTCTTATGAGAGAGAGTGCAGTTTTGCCAGGGTGACCTCATTATGGTCTTTCATGCAGGTTGTTTCCATAAATATTGTTGTAAGGAAGGTGTGTGCACATTTAAATGCATTCTAGCAGGGGTAATGGAGACAGCAATAGACATTACACACTCACAGATTTCCCATAATGGTTATCCAACCTCTTACTTACCTAAGTTAGAAAATTCAGAGATCAATCTACTAGAAGTGCCACTGGATATGGCTGTCTCTAAAGGGAGAGATGGCACTTGTCAGGATCATTTCAATGCGTTTCATGCAGGGTGTTTCTGAAAATGTAGTCATAAGGAAGTTGTGTACACATTTACATCATCTGCATTGGGAAGCGAAACAACAACAAGCATTACACACACACACACACACACACACACACACACACACAGGTTTTCCATGATGCATATCAAACCTCCTACTTATTTAGGTTACACAATTCAGAGATCAATCTTCTAGTCACAAGCTCAACAGGTGAAGTCTGACTCAGAGGAGAGATTGCACTCTAGTCAAGATGACCTCAGTGTGTTTCAGAGAGGATGTTGCAGTAAGATTAGGGATAAGGGAGCTTTGAGAACACGTACAACTCTCAGGGGAAATAGATACACCATCAAGAACTACACACAGGGTCTCTCACTCACACACACACCTTCTATGCTGAGTATTGAATCTCCTACCTAAATAACTTACACAATATACAGAGCACTGTAATACTCATGTTCCACAGAAAAGGTTTGGCCCTAGGGTCAGAATGCACATTTGTCAGAATTTCCTCATCAGTGTGTTTTAAAGAGGATATTACTGCAAAATTTGGGATAAGAGAGCTGTGAGAACAGTCAAATGTATTATTCTCACAGGAAGTGTATACATCCTTAAGGGAGACACACAGTCTTACTCACAAATCTTCCATGCTGGGTATGGAACCTCTTTCCTATATAGCTTAGACGATCTAGAGAACAATGTAATACATCAAAGCACAACAGGAGAAGTTTGGTTCTTAGGGGACAGCCTGCACTTTTGTCAGGATGACCTCATTAGTGTGTTTCAGAGAAGATGCTTCTGTAAAGTTAGGGATACATGAGCTGTGAGAATAGTTAAATGTATTATACTCAGGGGAAGTAGATACACCAACAGACACACAGACACACCTTCCATGTTAGCTATTGAAATTCCAGCCTATCTTATTACACAATCTGGAGAACAATGTACTAGTTAAAAACACCACAGGGGAAGATAATGGACTAGTTACAAACACCACAGGGAAGATAATGGACTAGTTACAAACACCACAGGGGAAGATAATGGACTAGTTACAAACACCACAAGGGAAAATACATGTGTAAAATTAGACAGTGGAATATTTGTTAAAATCAGTGCTTGGAAGAGATAGTACTGTGCTTTGCAACAAATGCATGTGTCTTTATATGACAATGTAACATCAGTATGATCGACACATGTAATGACATACCTTGATGACAAACATGACGACGTACCTTGATGATGTAATGTAGATAATGTCTTTACTGTACATCATGATACTGTGATGGACGTTGACATGTTCCACGTAACTGGATGACATGCACATTGGCTTTTGCACACCACTAGATTATTATTCAACAATTCCTGAGGCATCTTGTTGCAAAGCAAAGTAGTATCTCATCCAAGCACTGATTTTAACAAATATTCCAATATCTAATTTCACACATGTATTATGTGTCTTCCCCTGCGGTGTTAACATCGACATCTGTGCAGTCACAGAGACCTGGTTCAAAGCTCCAAAGAGCACCCCTGCATTACCAAGCTATAATTCATAGCACACCTTTCGGCCACCTAACCCGGAACAAAGCACTAAAGGTGGAGGTGTGTCCATATTCATTAAGGATATCCACTCCTCCAGGCTAGTTGCACAGCATAATGCATCTGAGATTATCCAAGTGCAACTAACTTTGGGCAAGACCGCGATCCAAATTGTAGCTTGCTACAGACCCCCCACCATGCCCCAGAATTCCCACCCCTCATTTCTTGATACACTGGAAAGTATTAGGGTACATCTCAACACCCTAATAATGGGAGATTTCAACTACCCCACCATTAACTTGGAAAACGACTCATGTACCAACTCTTTTGCTCAACATTTTCTGAAATTCATAAATTCCAAAGCCTTGGATCAACTTATTCACACCCCCACCAGGGGCAGCAATATCTTAGACCAGAGGTCAATTCCTCATTGGTCAGATCCGACCACAAGCTAATCACTCTAAACATCCACATCCCACCCCCACCCCCAATTAGGGAAACCACCGTAAAAACTTATCCAAAGCCAACTTCTTAAGATAGAAGTGGCAAACTTCATGGCAGCCATGCAGACAGACAATAGAGGTACGACTGTGGAATCCTACACAAATGCACTTAATAAGCACTTACACGAGTGCATGGATCATGCTATCCCTAATAGAACCAAGACACTATCCTCCAAAAAAAGGAAGCCACTCTGGTGGTCTTCTGCCATAAACAAACTCTACAACAGAAGAAAGAAACTGCTGAAAAAAAAAAAGAGTAAAATCCCATGACTGGAGGAACTCCCTGGTCAACCTCAGTAAGAAGCTGAAATCCTTCATAAAATCCTCCAAAGCTAGTTATGAAAACAAAATTGCCACAGACTCTAAAGACAACCACAAAGCATTCTATAGCTATGTCAAGAATCTCAATGGCAACACTCAGATCTGCTCTGATTTACAGCACAATGGCACTAAATATACAGAACCAACTGATATTGCCAACATCCTGGCAGATAGGTTCAGTGCTAACTTTACCCCCCCTCACACCCTCTAGAGGGCCCATCTCTATACCGGAAGAATGCAAAGTTCCTGTAATCATGGTTGCATAGGTAAAAAACCCACTCTCCAAAGCCAAGAACACAGCATCCATGGGATCTGACAATATCACAGGCTGCTTTCTACATGAACTACAGAATGAACTGGCACCCTACCCATGTACCATGGTTAATCATAGCCTCACCTCAGGCTTTGTGCCCACTGAATGGCACACCATGATGGTTATCCCACTCCACAAAATGGGAGCCACGATGGACCCCGGGAACTACTGCCCCATTAGCCTGATGAGCCTGGTCTGCAAGGCCATGGAACGTAGCATCATTGAACTTATAAACAAAGACATTGGTAATCTCCAAACTCTGGACACTATGCAGTTCAGGTTTGTAAAAGGCAGATCATGTCTGCTAAACCTAATTGACGACTTTGAAGCAGTCGCCAAAGCCATAGATGAGAGTAAGGTGGTTCACACAGCTTATCTAGATCTCGCCAAGGCTTTTGACACCATCCCCCACTCTGGGATTGTAGATAATCTCACTAAACTAGGTATAAATCCCTGTGTCACAAGATGGGTTGCCAACTGGCTCATGGACAGAACCCACACTGTGAAAGTAGCAGACTCCAAAATTGAATTCAGACCAGTGACAAGTGGAGTACCACAGGGTTCAGTCCTGGGTCCTCTCCTGTTTGGTATCTACTTCTCTGATGTACAGGCTAACACAGAAGGTCTTTGGCCAACAAAGTTTGCAGGAGCCATAATAGAAACTCCTAACAATATGGACATACTACAAAAGGGCCTCACTGAGACAGATGCCTGGTGTCAAAGCCATGGCCTGAAGCGCAATGCCAAAAAGTGTATTGTCATCCCCTTTGGTAAAAACTCTGTATCCATGAACTACCACATAAATGGCAGTCTACTTAATGTCGAAAGTGTGATAAGAGACCTTGGGACACAGATGGACAGTAGTCTCTCCTTTGATAATCACATCGCCACAGTGGTCAGGAAATCCTTCTACATGGCTCACCTCATCACAAAAGGTTTCTCATCCAGAAAAAAAAGAGGTCATTGTTCCCCTCTACTCATCACTCATTAGACCCATTATAGAGTACAACGCCCCTTTTGGTATGTACCTCACAAGACATCTACAACTGCAAAGGCCACAGAAATACCTCACAAAGAGGATTAATGGCCTCAAACAGATGCCCTACGCAGACAGTCTCAAAAAACTCCAGCTTTACACCATCGCATAATGCCTACTCAGGGGCAATCTCTGCCAAACATACAAAGCTATGTCAAACCCAGAGCTGTTGGACATGCTCCACTTAAAGAAATTCCAATCCCTCCAAGCTACACGGTCTAGGGACCTAACAATTGTCACCACAATAAACAGAACATGCTGGAGGGATAGATTCCTGTCCCAAATACTTCACATACTCTGGAACAGACTACCTAATTCAAACAGAGCTCCTCATTAGCACTAAGAAAAATCTTGTTGATTGGATGGGAAATAGGAAATTCACCCCAGGAATCACTCCTGTGGCTCTGCTCAACAGGGGCACAGGAAAATAATTTTCTTGGTTGGCGAAAGCCAGGGTACCTTTTTGGCTAGGCTTATATAGGCCCTAGGGCTAGTAGCCTAGTACCTACCTATGAATCATTCCTGGATGATTGCAAAGTTATATTGTCTCATACTTGCACTATGTGCATCGGCTAGACAAACATGGAAGTCATACATAGGACAGTGCACTGCAGAATGACAGTGATGGATGTGGATGTGGTGAGAATAGGTTAACCAAGCTGGTAACATGGTGCAACTGTAAACACTTTAAAGCAGACATATTACTTCACAAAAATTACTTAGGTGAGTTAACATCATTCAAAACTCATGATCATCTTTGGGCAGCAGTAACACAGACATACAAACTTTCTGCAACAAACAGAAAAGTATGTTTGTTCAATTTTTTTTCTTGTGCTGTTTAAGAGAAGAACTGCTAAGCTGATTTTCACTGCTGATGGCAAAGTGTTAATACATGCATAGTAATAAAAGAAAGGAAATGAATGGAGCTGACTTAGTGAAACAGAATTTGATCTTAAATTTACATGTTTTGTGGACTACACCAGGTTGATTCCTTTTGGCATATGATTGCATTTTGATATTTAAGAAGGATCACACAAAGGTTGATTTAGTTCGGAAGAAGTCCAGTTGCAAGTTAGAATGGACAGAAGTGCTTAACGTTTTAACAGAATGAGTGGTGCACTTAGTGCTTGTGGCGTCTTCCTGCCTTGTTGCTGTTCTTTCAAGCATTCCTTTTTTGGTTTAACATGCATAGTAATATCTTGAACTTACGGAAGTATTTAGCAGTCCTCTGTATTGCTCTGTGCCAACTTCCACACTAAGACCTTTACAATACAGCATTTACAGTAGGTAGCAGACAGATTAGTGTAGCAGCAGGATAAAGATGTGCCCGGTAATGGGGTTTAGCTATTAGGTACAGAAACAGCAGTCAGACAAAACATTATGTAACCTTGTTCTCATATCAACATTTTCAGCAAGCCAATAAGTAATTTGCACCAGAGAGTCATCTTAGCACAAAGTGTAGAAATTCACAGAGGATTTCAGCAAACTTGAATGCAGGTTATCATCTTTATTACCCTGTTGAGCACTGTAAACCATACATCCAACTCTTCATCTTGTCTAAATTTGCAATAAACTAAACACTAGCTTAGCAAAGCAGTGCAAAATACGACAGGGTAATACAGATGAAGGCAGTCAAATCCAAATTCCTTGTTTAATACATCCCACAGCCTAATAAATGTTACATTAACTGTTCCCCAGTACTGTCTTTATTATGGCTTTACTCTCTATTCCCATAGTGCAGCAGATGTAAGCACACATGCGTGACAGTAACTGGATCACTACAGATTAGATTGAAATCTTCAGCTTTTGCAATAAGAACTTAAACAGCATTCACTTTCACGCAGCATTGTCAATGCCAAACTCTGCTCTAAAGCAGAAGACATAAGGTGAAGGTTTTTTTCATGTGCCATTACTGGTCATGTGTGTATTGTGTGTGAATCTATTTTTTGCCCAAATTAAACTTGTAAAAAACAGGTGGATAAAACAGTAGTGAGAATAGGGTTGGCAAGCAAAAGCTAGCACACAGGGAAAATATAGGAATTTTCAGGAGGGTCATGGGTGAGCACCATAACTATCCATGTCTTCACATCATCAACTTACAATTGCGCAGTCAGTGTCATGACTTTGTAGAGTCACCACATCAGTGATGGGTGACAAAAGAATAGTGCTGAATGGCCACTTGGACAGAATCAGTCATATCACGATGACACAGAAAAAGTGGAGAACTATGTATGGAACTATAATTTTTTGTGAGGCAGGTATCCATTTTTTTTTCAAAGAAAGTGAAGAATGTTCGGAAAGGTGCTTACGAGTGAGAAGGTCAGGTAGGCAGGATAGGAAGCATCCATAGACATACAGGGTATACAAGAAAGACAGGGATGGTGATGGATACAAAAGATAGGGGGACACCATGTTTGAGGATAGGTAGCAGATATCAGAGGTATACCCAAATTCCACATGAGAACAATGAATTCACCCTCAGAATTGTCCTTATCTTCTGCAGCAACTCCTGGGGTCAGTGTCAGCTGTGGCATCATCTTTGCAATGCAATGCAGGACCTTTTTAAGTCAGCCAATATGTGGACCAAGGCTGCTCCCCATTATATCCTTAACCACCCCTGACAGCACTTGCCAGGTGACAAAATCACCATCTCCACTAGTACTGCAGTACTGCTCCCAGAGGGTACCACTGCATCAGCAGCCATCACAGAGCTACCAGATGTACTTGGAGCATGTAGAGCAGGCATTGTGGAGGCAATACTGACTGGGTGTGACCCTGAAGAGCTCTGTGCCTCTTTTGCTATCTGTGGAGGTATGGCAGACTGAGCTGCATTGGTTCGGTGTACCTGTCTGTGCTGTTGATGATTGTCAACAGCAAGTTGTGCAAACAGCAGACTGTTTATAAGTTATGATCCCTCCCAGAAAGTGTTGAGGCTGGGAGAGAGAAAAAAAAGTAATAAATAATTTGATACTTTATTTATTTTCCATTTGTTTACCTGATTAGTCTGACTGGACACAAGGTGATTGTTTTCAGCAGAGGCCCAGGGAGAAAAGCTCCAGATACATAGTAAAAACTTATGAAAAAATAATAAAAATAATAAATTATATAAACATAGCTATTTTGTACAAAGAACATAGAAAACAAAGAGTAAAAATCAGAGTTTTACAAATTATGCAGCATACACTGGTTAGAATATTGATAAACAATTCAACAAGATAATATACAACAAATATACAATTGCTTAAACAAATTCAAAAAGAAGTTTCCATAGGCAAACAGGGTCATAAACTAGAAATCATAACTCTAATGGAGGCCTAAACACCTGGTGCACAGTACTATGCACCAAGTGAAACCACCGAGTACACCTGTGAAATTAGTCTGGTTCTGTACAGGAACGTATCCAAGTCTTGAATTGGAGATCTTTTAGTAAGGATTTGAAAGTATGTTTACTATTTAGACATCTAATGCCAGGGGGTAGAGAGTTCCAGGCCTTAGCAACTGCATAAGAATAAAGAGATTGGCCTGAGCTATGTAAGCAATTGGTAACCGTCAAGTAGGGCAGTAATGGAAGATCTTGGTTGACGTGCAGTATTACGGAAGGCGAGCAGACCAGAGAGGACAGGTATTTTGTTTGGTTGGTATAGGAGTTAATGGGTCAAGAGAAGTTGATTGCATTTTAGTACATTAGGAAATTCTAACCATCCTAGTAGTCTTAGGGAGAAGCAATGGTGAGAACAAAACTTAGCACTGGTTGCAAATTTTGAGATTTTATTGTAGCAGGTAGACAGTTTCAGAAGGTCAGACTTGTTTAGGTTAGTTAGAACTGGGGAAGCATACAGTAAGGTGGAGAGTAGATGGGTATGACTGATAGTGGTTCAGGATTCCTGTGTGAGGAAGCTCTTGCAGTGGTAGCATGAACCTAGTTTTTTTAATGAACTTTGGCAATTGTTAGTCCTATACGATTTTTCGAATTTTAAGTTTTGGTCAATAGTTGCACCTAGTAGCTTGGCTTGAGTTACTGGTGTGATAAGGGTATTGTTGGAGGATGTTATCGAGAATTGAGAGGTGGGGGTGAAAGTTTTTAATGGATGGAAGATCATGTGTTGGGACTTAGATTGGTTTAGTATGAGTTAGGAGGAATTTAGCCATTTTTCTATAGTAGTGAAGGCTTCCTGGGTTCCATCTTGGAGTAATTGTAGAGAGGGGGCTGAGCAAATAAGGGTGGTGTCATCAGCATACTGTACTATTAGTTTGTTAGGTAGCCGAGGGGGATAAGATGGAAAAAAGTAAGGGACCAAGAATGGATCCTTGTGGAGCACCTTGCCCCACCAGGAGGGGAGGGGAGAGAGAGTTATGCCATTTAGCAGCTTGTTGCCAGAGGGACAGATCATTTCTAAAATCACAGTAGAGTGGTGTTATTCAGCTTAAGCTCAGAGTGAGTCGATAGTAATTTGCAGTGGGATACCATGTCAAATGCCTTTGACAGGTCTAAGAAGACAACAGATACTAAGTTACCGAGATTTCTTTGTTGGTTGACATAGTCAGTAAAGGATACAAGGGCAGAGATGGTAATATAGTTTGGCCAAAATCCATGTTGGGAATTTGCTAGCAGGTTACATTCACGATGATGATTTCAGTATGTGGGTGGTACACATTTTTCTAAGATTTTTGCTAGGGGAGATGGTAATTATCACCCCATAGCTATACTAAGTTCATCACTCCATAGCTATACTAAGTTCTGTCAAGGAACTGTCTCTGTGTAGAGGAATTATGCAAGACAAATTTCCAGATAGAGTGTACAGTGTGTTCAGCTATGGATCTATTGAGCAGTATAGATGTAGACTAGGTAATGGAAAGGGCAGCAATCCTGAGGTAATCAGCAGGGAGTTAATCAGCAGCAAAAGGGGTGAGTTCCAATTTGGCAAAGTGTTTACGAATTAGGTCAGTTAGAACTGGTTTGAGAGAGAATTGGGTGTTGGTCTTATGGTGACAGTTTTGTATTTTGGGGGTATTTCTAGTAGTAATAGTGGGGAAATTAAATAACGTTTGGAAGGAAGAGGTGAAATAGTCATTAAACTGAGTGGCAATATCATTGTTGTCATCGTCAGTGTTAGGGTTTGGGGAGGTGAGTTTGCCTGGTTGGAGAATGTTTGATTGCAGACCAGAATGTTTGTGGATTGCTGTAGTGAGTTTTTGTAGCTGGATTTAACAACTTTTTTTGTCATTACATATTTTTTTTTTTTTTTTACTTTGTTTCTGAGCTCTTGGAAGTATTGTTGATTTGTACTTGTTTTGTTGGTACGCCAGGTGGCCCAAGCTATGTCTCATTGTTTGAATGAGGAAAGTGTGCCCTTTGAGATCCAGAGAGCTGGGCTGGTTTTAGTACAAATTATATGTTGTGGGGCCATAAGATGATGAATTGGTCTGGGAGGAAATTCTTGGAACTATTGATAGAAAGTAGGATGGGGGGTTTATGGGTTTTGTGTGCTGTCTTAGTATGAATGCGGGTAGGTGATCACTGAGGGAGTCAAGTAACGTACTGGGTATACTGGCATATGAAGGCTTGTTGGTTAGAATTCAGTCTAATATGGATTCCTTTTTGGTGGATTTGTCGATATGGGTGGAGGTGTGGATAAGCTGTGTGAAGGTAAATAGTTTTAAGTGGTACTTAGGGGGGGGTGCCATGATAGAGGCCCAATCAATGTTGAAGTCCCACAGGATAAGTGTCTCCTGAGGGAGGGCAGTGGAAGTCCAATGTACAGTGGCAATATTGTCACCTGGTGGTAAGTGGACACCTATAATGTTGAGTTGTTTCTGCTGGTTTAGTTTTATTTTTGCAAACAGGATTTCTGCATAGCCAAAAGTGGGGATATCTTTCCATATTTGTTGGAGAGGAAGGTTGTGCCTGTAAAGTAGCACAATGCCACAGCCTCTTTCAGCTATTCAATCACATATAAGGATGCTGTAGCCAGGAGGAGCTATGGTGGTATCTTTGATGTGGGGCTTGAGCCAGGTCTCTGTTAGGAGTACAATGTTAGGGTTATAGAAGGAGAGAGAAACATGTAGCTCTTCAATTGTATTCATGATGCTGTGGATGTTGGTATTAAGAGGTCAGAGGGTTTTTGCTTGCAAGGGATATTATGTAGGTTTGTAATGGTGGGTGTAGTAGTGGAGGGGCCTGGGTTAGGGTGGATGTCACCACTGAGTGCAAGTTGGTTAATGGCAATGGTCAGTGTCTGTAGGTAATTGGCGATCATATTGTGAATGAGTAAGCTGGGTAGTTTTTTTTATAATTAGTTTCTTTGTAGGTGAGCTCAAAGGGGGTGTGTTTGAAGATGGTAGGTGAAATGTATATGTGATTATAGTGGTAAGTGTTTGAAAAGGTTAACTTGGGAGAGTTTAGATGATTGTGCCTAGTGATAGTGGAGTGGAAGGAAGTTAGTTGATAGCGTAGGGAGAGGAGAACTGCTAAGAAAATAGAAAGTGCAAGCATGGTGAGAGTTGAAGGGGGTGTTGGTAGTATATGTAGAGTTAAGTTATTTGGTTTGGAAGTTATTAGAGAGAGAAAGGATAGTGTGATGTGGCACACCACCACAGAACAAATTAATGAACAGGTGGTGAAAGGTGAAAGAGGGGGGAGTGGTTGGATCATAATGATGCAATAGGTTGGCAAGAGGTGTTAAGGAAGTCAGGTAATTGTGGTTATGAATAAATTTGGGTACAGGTGGGGTGGGTGGGATAAGGGGGAAGGGTGAGGAGCAAAGTAAGCCCCAACGATAGACAGGGTGAATGGAGTGGGCTAAATCAACTCAACATAAAGGATATTTAAAACACACCAATGTAGTCCCAGTTACAGAGTAGTTCTCCAGAAATGCTTAGTAGTAGTTAGATAATGCATTAGGCAGTGATTATATTTCTTAGTATCTAGTTCAATAGTATTTTAGCATCATATAGCTATGTTATAGATGTAAATGATTCATATCTTCCCATACAAGCATTAGCTAGAGATTGTAACTTATTGGTATAATTCCAAACTCATTTTAGGTCAACAGGATTCACAAAAACATTACAGCAGCTTTACGGTAGCAGAAATGTCAGGCTAAAAGTTAATACAACACTAGTAGTCTTCTGCAGGGTCACTGCATAGACAGTACAGGCGTAGCTTCTGTTACAAGTCAAAAACTAGATGATATTGCAGTTCTATTCAGTAAATTAGGTTCAAGAAATGAATTTCAGTACTTACACAGAAAATGGCTCTCAAGCAGGTGGGATATGTGTTTTTAAAAGGTCTGATCAGGTGATGTCTGGGAGAGGGAGAAAAGAGCACTGGTGGTTAGAGTTTGAACTGCCTACTGATCCCACTTCACAAAGTAAGGATCTAAGCAAAGAACTGAAACAGTAGACTAGAGTAGGTAAGGTACTGGTTAAAGTGGAATTATATTTGACTGTGACTGGCAACAACACAGCGACTTATGAGCAGTAGTTAACAGTAAATCAGAAGGAAAATCAGGGTTGACTGTTAATTAAGGGATGCTGTTAATTTTAAGTCAGTTGTAAAGAAAAAGGGGGAGGGTCTATGGCAATCCTTAGCGTCCGTGCACTCTACTCAATTAGAACAAGCAAAAAACTTCAATGAAAACAGTAGCTTCAGGTTTTAATAACCAGCGCAGCTCTGTAGTGGAAGAGGAGGGGCAGGTAGTAGACCACCGCAGCTTCAGATCACAGAGTATAGTCCCGAGGGAGTGGCAAAGCAGCGAGTTACATTTTCAGTAAAAAAATGCAGCAGGTATATTTAAACAAGGTTTTAGTAACTAGTGCAGCTGTGTAGTGGAAGATGATGGGGCAAGTAGTAGACCACCACAGCTTCAGATCGCAGAGTATATGTCATCATTATCCCCTTTGGGGAAAATATTCCCAGTAATCATTACATTAATAACAATATACTAAGCATGCAATAAGTTGTGAGGGACTTAGGCACCAAGGCTGATAGCAACCTGCCTTTTGACCACCACGTTGCCTCTGTTGTACAGAAGGCCTTCTACATGGCTTACCTCATAAATAAGGGTATTTCATCCAGGAACAAGGAGGTCATAACATCCCTGTACTCCCCCCTTATCAGACCTGTTATCAGCATGTACTCATGTACTTTGCCAAGCACATACAGCAGTTTGAGAGACCACAGAGGTTCCTGACCAGGAAAATCCAATGTCTCAAACACCTATCCTATACAGATAGGCTATGTCCCTCTACTCAGTCTCATACAGACTGCTCAGAAGTGACTGGTGTCTGGCATAAAAGGCCATTTCAGACTCAGCCTTGATGAAGTTCCTGCATATCCGTAAGACAAACTCCACTCACACAACCTGCAGGCAAGCCCTTAACCTGGTCTGTGACATTAATAAAACTTTTTGGCAGGATAGATTTGTGTCCCCAAAGACTACCCAATCTGTGGAATACACTTCCTCCCCATATCAGAGTACCTCTCTAGCCCTCGTGGAACCTGGATAACTGGATGGGAAACAGAAAATATACCCCGGGAGCCCACCTGTGTCCCTGCTGTACAGGGGAAACAGATGCTGCCTGAGGGAACATGGATGCATTTCTTGGCTAGGCTTATGAGGGCCTCCGGGCCAATAGCCTAGTTATCAACCTATGAACCTATCGTCTAACAATATTGTTACTTTAAAAAAACTTTTGGCAGTACATGAACTATGTTAATTTACTATTAAACATCTTTGGAGCATTCATATAGGATAAGGTGTTGTTATTAAATAACTATCCGATATAAGAAACAGCAGTCTTCACTATGACAGGCTGGAATTATGCATTCTAACTTAATTTACCATAATGCAATTCTTACTGACAGACTCTTGTTAGGATCTTATAAATAATAATCAATTTAAAAAATAAATAAATGCCGCTTCTGGGTATTGAACCCACATACATTAAACCTGCTATTCTCATTGCCTAATGCAAGCAGCAACAGTTACTGGGGAAGGCTTGCATGCTTGAGATGAATGATGAGATATGCCTGCTCAAGAAGCTAGTGCCTGAGGGAATGACAATAATAATATAGCTTTAATTTTTACTTAACTCAGAGAGGCAAGGGGTAAGTATGAATTGAGTTAATATGCCCTGGTGCACCTCAAGATTTGCAGAAATCTCTTCTGCAGCTGTAGAGAATGAAAAAGGCACTCCACGTAGCTCACCAAAAACAAAAATTGGAAAAAACACTGTCTGCTGATCAGCACAATAAAGGTATATCCTCCAGTAAACTTCCGAAAACCATGCTCCAGTGATAAAAAATTTATATAATTTTAATCAATGTCAAACTTTTTTAGAATATAGAGAATTAATTTGGCAGATTAGGTTAGACTCATGCTCCCAAGTGGGCATGAATGATCATATTTCTATTAAGCCTGCATTGAAATTATTGGCATTAAATCCTAAATAAACCTTTCTAGGGTTATTGATTTAAGTACACATAGATTTTTTGCCCCTGGTACAGTTCAACATATTTTTGTCAACCTGTAAATACTTATATTTATAATATAATATATATTACATTTTATATATTTTAACATCTATTTATTATATACCTACATTTATATTTATATTTAGGTTGTTGGGATGTTTGTTATGTAATATAGTTTATGAAATTTTGGTCTGTCTTTCTTAGTAATTATTAATTATTCACTTTTATGTTTATACTTTATAGGTGTATTTATATATTGTACGTTTTTAAATTTGTAACATAATTTGCTAACTTCTGTTGTGCAAATAACTACTTTTTTGTAATGAATACATTACAAGTATTTTTAAAAAATTCATGTTAAGCGCTTATGGTGCGTTGAACAGTGTCTTTTAAGTGTCTTAACTGATTTAGTTGATTCATTTAGTTAGATCAATCTGTTGCTATGGTTCTTAATTGATCATAATGAAAAGTATTTATATGTAATAACCAATGACTTATTCTGATGAAGTCTCGTGGGTAGAGACGAAAGCGCGCTAAATCCATGTTTTGTAAGACGTTTTTGGTGTTTGACATTGATTAAAATTATATACATTTTTTATCACTGGAGCGTGGTTTTTTGGAAGTTTACTGGAGGATATACCTTTATTGTGCTGATCAGCGGACAGTGTTTTTTCTGAGAATGAAAAGGTGACGGGCATATATGAAAGCATAATGAATAACTGCATTGGCTGGTAAGATAAGTACTGCCATGTCATAGATAGGTTATTGGTCATTATACTTGCACAACTGGGGTGTGTTTCTAGTCCTAAATTCAGTTTCCCATTGGCTTAAGAGGTCCTGCTGGTCCTTTTTTTAAGATCAGTATAGCCCCATTGCATGGAATGCCAGTTGCAGAGGAGACAGCCTTGCCAAAGCAATCTGAGCCTCAGCTTTATACTGAGAGCCAGTATAATCCTCCTATAGTGGCTCTTCATGAGAAGTGCAACAAATATCCAGTACTTTTCAATATCCCACCCTTGTGCTCGAAATTTAGCACCAGTCTTTCCACTGCCAGTCATGTATGCAAATGTCAGTCCTACAAATTTTTACATGCAATGAGAGGTAAGCCAATAACTTTTAGCACTGTCTGGAATGGGCAATCTTGCAAGCTTTTTAGAAAAATAAAGTTTTAGAGCTGAACAAAAATGTGTGCAGATTTTAATAGAAAATCGAACTTACACAGAACATCAGTTTTTAACTTTCCCCAGAGGGAAAAAAACCTCAAGCCAAGACAATTCAGTATGAATCCCTTAAACGTCCAGAGATGTATCAGTTACTTTCTGGGAACATTTTTGGTCTTTTACAAAACTCTGCCTGCTATATCATCAGGCAAATATGGTTACTTGCTTGATAACATTAGGTATTTGATTATAATTAACTAAAATATCCACAAATCCATGGAAAGGCAAGACAACACAGCACCAAAATAGCGTATACTTGTTTATTATCCGCTTTCGTAACAAACTTCCTCAGAATAAACACATGTAACACAACCTCCTTCTTAAATACTAGTACCAAAATCAGGTGATTAATTAAACAATTAAATGTTCAAATGTAAAAATCCTTTAAAATTTCTTTAAAAAAACTTTTCTTTTGTTTTAAAATACAAAAAACATCAATTAATTGTTTATTATCTGAGGGCAAAGTGGGAATGAAAGACAATTCAGTATGAATCCCTTAAACGTCCAACAGAGATGTATCAGTTACTTTCTGGGAACATTTTTGGTCTTTTACAAAACTCTGCCTGCTATATCATCAGGCAAATATGGTTACTTGCTTGATAACATTAGGTATTTGATTATAATTAACTAACTGATTTAGGTTTGTCGACTACTGTAGTGCACTGATCCCAGAGAACTCGTTTCAGTCACAGCCCAAGGTTACCCATAACAAATTCAGTAAAGCTGTAGGTTTAAAAGTTTCTTATCAAGAATAAAGTGGGCAGAACTGTAGGGATTAGTGAAGACTAAGTAAACATCTGATTGGTATGGTAAGATGAGTGGTAAAAATGAAGCAAAACTGGAGTGAAACACCACTAAACTGGATGAATTTCATAGATTCATTCATATTATAGTCATGATGGTTTAGCTGGTATAATATAAACTATGGATGCCAAGGTACAATGTTATTATTTCCAGTGCATGTGCTATATACGCTATTTACTACACCTAAAATTCCTAACAGATGTAATAACTTTTTTTGTCATGTTCAGCTGCCCTCATTGACCATCTGCTCTCCCTCCTCAAATCACTTAATTCATTTTTCTTTGACTGATAGGCATAAAGGTCAGGAGATAAACTATTACCCAAGGGTGAGATATTAGAGACCTATCCTGTCAGTGCTGACTCCAGACTTGCATATCTGGTGACCAGACCTAGTGAGGCAAGCACTCCCACCTCTATGTGGGCATGCCTATCTAATATCCCAATCACTTAGGGGTGGGCTGTTGATATCAGGAGGCTACAGTCCACCTCTATGGATGTGTATCACCTCCTTTGTGGTACCACCCCTTTTCTGTTTGCATGCACTCCGTTTTGTTTTCTGGTATATACTGGCAGTGTTATAGCTGTACATTTCCTTAGCACATGTCCCTCTCAATCTCTCCAATAGAGTTGAGTGGGCATTGCCTCTTCATTCTACTTTTCCACTTCTGCACCCATGAATGACTTCACTTCACTCTTATCCTAACCCCATTTTCACCCAGTGTCACCTCATTACATTTATTCTCTTTATACCACTCCCCTACAGTCAATCAACCTTCATAGCCAGTAGGATAACTCCCTTACATTCCATCAACCTTCATGTCCATTATAGCTTTCCACTTTCACAGTAAATCCCAACAATGACTTTTGTCTGTCTCACAAAAAACCTCTTTCATTGTCTCATATTAACAAAATGGACATTCTTTTGTATATTCTCTTAACATCGACTCCAATGGAGCTCAGGAAGTTTGCACTGTAACTTCCAATGGGCAGAGCCTAAATCTTTTGACAGAATATAGTTTCATAGGTGTTTACTAGGCTAACGACCACAAGGGCCTTTTTAAGCCTAGCCATGCATCTCAAATCTCTGACAAGTTCTGATATCCTTTGTAAGTGTAAGCATGGGCCTAGGAGATGAACCATTTGCAAGTTACTGGTTTGCATCAGAGACATAGGTGCCAAACCAGGGATGAATTTCTGGTTTCCCATCCAATTGTCCAAGTTGCACTTGAATTGGATTAGGGAGGAACTGTTCCATAGATCACAGGCAAGGTTTAAGTCTTTAGAACAGGTAATTCTAGTACGGATTGTTTTGTGGATATGAAAGAAGGTCAATCAGAGTGGGGTCTGATGGCTAGTATGCCAGGCATAGATCTCCCCTCAAAAGCCTGTAGGAGATGGAATACAGGGATAGGGCCCTGCGGCAGTCTGCATAGGACATATTACTTACACCCTGTATTCCTTTAGTGAGGAACCCCTGTGGATGCTCAAATTGTTTGATATGCCTTGTTAGGTACATACCTAAGGGGGCATTGTACTCAATGATAGGTCTGATGAATGCCGAATACAGTGGAACAATGACTTCCTTGGACTTGGATGCCATACCTTTCATTCTATGTTGTGCAACTTATAAACATTTCCTCACCACTTTAGACACGTGATGGTCAAAGGCTAGACTATCTGTGCGTGGCCCTAAGTCCCTGACTACTGGGTCAACTTTAAGGGGTGTGTTGTCAATATGATAGTTACCAGGGATGGATTACTTCCCAAAGGATACTATTATACATTTATTGGTGTTTAGTTTTAGTCCATGACACTGACACCAGTTGTCTGCGTCAAACTCTCTTGAAGAACATTTGTGTCCGCGTGAGTTCAAGGACAGCTCCTAACCTGCAATTATCTGCAAATTTAGTCATCCAAAGACCACTGCCATGGGCCTTAACATCTGAGAAGTAAATTCCAAAAAGGAGTCGTCCAAAGACTGATCCCTGAGGGAATCCACTTGTGGCTGGCCTCTTTGTGGAGATGGACTCCCCATTTCTAACTTCCTGGAATTATGTCCTCATATTTCAAACAAATGTTCATATCTCTGAAACCGTACAGGTTATGAGAGAAGTATAAATGGCAAACCCTTCAGCACATACTATTTTTATAATGGTAGTATTTTGTAAGTTCTAGGTTTTAAACTGAATTTTATAAGTCACAGTAAACACAGTAACTATTATGTTTGTAATATTTTGTAAACAGCTTAAAATATCTCAGCAACCACTTAAGTTGCACACATACTGTCAGCAGCATTTTATCCATCTAACTCAGAGATTTCATGTGAGGCTAAGGAGTTCTGTCTGTGCTACTTGGTTGTTGAGATATTTAGAAAAAAATTTGAAAATTATATCTATATGAATTAATATCATATAAACAGCAGTTAATATATCGTTCCCTGCACTAAACAGAGGTCAAATATTAATGCAGTGGATTTTGTCATTGTGTAAGCGTTAAGATTAAATCTTTTAAAATCTTGTACATAGCATGGCTTTGGAATTATTGATGCAAACAACAAGCAATACAGGACGCCTAGAGGCGTCAGTAGGAGTTGACTGCAGATGCACCTGGAGGCGTCACTCGGATGTAATGAGTTCTACATGGCAATTAAGCCAACCCTCTCTCTATTTATATTCTTAAAATCTAGCCAACTTTTCTGCCTGTGAAACAGATAAGTAGAACCCCTTAATACATTTGACCACTTTTGTTTCCCTTTAAACTTGGGTGGTAGATGGGCTAATCTTTTCTCCTGTCCTGTTTACATATTGTCATATACTACCATTACTTTCTTTACCATCTTCCTTCTATAGTGGTCTTTGTTAAAATAGATGACAACTACTGCTACTACTCTCTCTTTTCATCTCACAACAATACTTTTTGAATTATGTTACATTTACATTCCCCGTCAGCCTAGGTGGCAGGTAGGCTGAACTATGCCTTTCATTCTTGATGGCTTATATGCCTACCAGATTTGTTTCTCTCAGTCTAGGTGGCAGCTATCACAATTTACCTATCCTGCACTGACTAACTACCCTTGGCATTTTGCTCCTCCCACCTAAACTGATTCACTAAGCTTAATTTAACCCATTTTTTAGCCAAATGTGACAGATAAGCCCCTACTCTTCTTCACAAGAAATGCAGGTGACTTCTGCAATTCCACTGATCCACCTAGCATGACTTAAAACCATATTGCTCCTCAGTGTTCATTTTAAGGCTCTTACATTTGCTCTTTCTTCCAAGTTCCTTCCTCTAAATCGGTCATCTCTCTCACTTTAACTGCACTTTGCACAATCTACCCTCCTGACTCTTAAAATGTCATTATATATAACCTTATGAATAAACTCCTTAGGTTGGATACTATCATTCTAACCCCAGACCGCAGGATTAGAAACAAAGACCTAAAAATAACTTGCCTTAATGTCTGTAGCTTAAATAAGAAATATGAAACTGTGGAAGAGCTCTTATCCAGTGAAAAGCACTGTAATGGGGACATATCAGAGTCATGGATGAAAGATGTCTGCCCATCACACCAAATGCAAACAGATTATAGAATGATTACTGACCCTTGACCAGGAAATAGAAGTGTTGGTAGATCATTGCTCCTAGACAAAAAACAATACATTTTTTGCATTATTCACAAAGCACTACCTAGCAAGTCTGACAACCTTTACTTATTAAATTATAGCAAGCCACTTGCTTCCTACAATTTTTCCCACAGACAAAGCACAAAAGTTCTTCAACCCTGACCTCAAATGCAATATCAGCATTCAGTTCTTAATGTCAGTGATGCATTAAAGACTGATCAGCACCTGCTGTTTTGCATCACCTAACACTTTCCACCGAGAGCAGTTGCCGCCTTCACCCAATGACAGCTATGACTCTGATTGATCAGGCCAGCAAAGCAAATACAATAAATGATAAAAGCCCTAACTGGAGGCCATACCATTTGTCAACAAAAGGGAAAACTTATCTTTTTACAGAAGTGGTGCATAGACCCCTCTTAACTCTCAACATGCAAAATACCCTCCAAGAAATTTTCCTATTTCAAAAATGTTGTTATACTTGGTACCTTCAAGTTCAATGCCATAGGAAAGATGCCTTTAAGCTGAACAGAATGTTACACCAGTTCAGTCTTGAGCTATTAGTAATTCTTCTTGGTTGGCCAAATACACAAACAGGGAAAGGCTTTACACTGTATTATATCATCAATATAAAACACAGGAGCTTACACATCAAAGTCCTTCTGTATAGCCTAAGTAAACACTGCTCTGTTCTCTCCTCATGATCCTTCAGAAAAATAAAACCACCTCAAACCTTTATAGGCAGATGATTCCCATAACATAAACTATCTATCTGTCTTTGATGTACATCTTGATGACAGACTGGTCTCTTCTATACTCTATCAAACCCCAGCCTAGATGTTTCATTCTTCATTTACAGCCTGATCACAATACAAGACTACCTCTTCTTTCTCGTCATATGCAGAAAGCAAAAACACAGGGTTCAGCTCTTTCCTTTAATTAGATATTAAAATAAGATAAAAAATATCATGCATGGAAAGCCTGGATGAAGAATATACTTAAAGACCATCTATAATGAAATTATGTTACATATAAACACCTGACTAGAATAGCCCCAAAATGTGCTAAATCTATGTACTTGAAAAAAGACAAACAAGTTAACTTCTCTGGTAAACTTAAATGTTTCTAGAAAGAACTGAAGTAACAGACAGGGCACATATATATCCCTCTCTAACTACCAATGAAACATACAGTGTTTAAAACCACAACTTCACAGAAGATTGCAGTTTTTTTCCTAAATCGATAAAATGCAGAAATGAACTAGTATTTTTTCTTCCTCTACTGCCACTCATGGACTGTCAAATAGTACTCCCTCACAGCAATGGCTGAATATTTATGATCTTCCATTTTGCCCAGATTATCATCAATAAAACTGTTAAAAAAAAATGAATTTCTTATCTGCCAATTACAGTGAGCTTCATCCCATTTTCCTTAGAAATGAATGAAAAAATTGCTAATCTCCTTACAAATCCTTTTAATTTGTCCCTCACATCTGGAACAGTGCCACCTGTGTTCACATGCTCTGTAATTATTCCACTCCCAAAAGAACCTCTCTTGCTGAATTCAAGGACAAGATACGATCTGTTTTCAAACTATGCACTACTGCAAAAATCTTAAAAGACTGTTGATGTAGCTATACGAGTACATATATAAATATGGTCTAATTTGTGACCATCAGCATGGCTTTCTTAATGCCTTCAGACAAAGAAGGACCCTTCAGCTACTTCATCTTGCCTTGTTCTAGTAAGGGAATCATGGAATAGTAATTCTTTAGATCAGTCAGGAAAATATAGTGAGATTAGTTAAGTACTGTTTTTATGTATCTGTGTGAATCTATTAGTCTGTATTATTTTAATATTTCCTGTGATTCAAACTCTGGTGTTTACTGTAAATAGATATTTAGTATTTTCATGTTCTTTTCTTATTTATTATTAAACACATTTAAACTTTTCATTGTGGATGGTCTTTTAGAGAATATGTTAATTCTGGAGAGTACTTACATATATTTGGTGACAGCTCTGGCCACTCCTGAAAGCCTTGCTGTTGGCCAGACTACCACTTGTATTAATATTAATTTCACTCAGTATAATTGGGTACCCTTGCAAGAGCCTTAGAGTAGCTGGCTTTGGAGTATCTGGTGGTGGTGTAACTACTTTATAGTCTGGGCAGAAGGGAGCATAGCTATTAAATCTGTGCCAGCCTTTCCCAGGTGTGTGAGTGTGTGAGAAAATAAAAATTCAAAGCATCTGTGTGCCAGCTTCTTGGAATAGGGACACGAAGCACTGGCTTCACAGAGAGTGGTGGACAACCTGGCTTGGAGACTCAGCTGAGCTCTCAACTCTGTAGTTGTGCCAGTGGGGAGTCTTACTGGGGACCTGGAGGGATAGAGACAGAAAACTCCAGAACCCGGACTGGATGTGTTCCCTGTGCACTCAAGGGAAATTGTGATTGATGCAGAGAGCTGCATCTGGATATACTGGGTGTATCCATTTTTGTTCCAAGTGAATGTCCCTCTCCAGTGCCAGTGATGAGGATTCAAGCTCCTTGGTTACTGGCCCAGAGTTGGGACATCACAAAGCTATAAAACAAAATTACTTCTCTCAAAACCAGAATATGGCCTTCCATTTTAAGCATTTCATTCATACAAGACTCAAAGGGTAGATACAGTTATAAACAAAATATACAGGTTCGTGTTATTTGCCAATCCACTCTCACACTACTGTGATACAATAAAGATCTGTAAATGCCTTTGACTTCCAAGCAGGCTGCATTTCTTTTAGAAAGTTCTTTTACTATCCAGAATAATAAATCTAAGTTACTGCCCACTTTTGAGATTTAAACTTCCTCGAAAAACAAGTCTGCACTCAGTCAAGTTGCTAACCTCATCCTATCAGTCTCATTTCAAAACAACTATTGGAGACAAAAAAAAAAAAAAAAACAAAAAAACTTTTGTATGGTAAGGCATGGTAAATGGAATTGCCTCCCAAGTGAAGTAAGAAAGCAGTAAACCTGGAACACCATTTAAAAAAACACTACTCAAAGAAGCCATGCACACATGCTTTCATTAGAATGGTTAAGCAGGAAAACCTCATAAGCCAACAAGCTGCTATATATTTGTATATTTCATACACATTGAAATTTGCATATTTTTATTGTATACATTGTACAGTTACATTTTTAACTCATTTTGTACAGTTGCTGTCTTTATCTTATTCTACCTATGTATAGTGTGTATCTTTGTTTCAGTACTGTTATCTTTAGCATGCCAAATGTTCTGCCTATAATATAGCTTGCTTATAGTTTTTCTTGCTTTCAAATGCCTTCTCTAGGTCTTTCAGCTAGATTATGGCTGAAAAGGGTCAAGATACAAGCCCCCTAACCTAGTAAAGAAATAGCAAATAATTAAATAAATTATCAAATAACTTCCTGCAGAAAATGCTCACTAATCTAAAAAACAAGTAGGCACTGGACTCATAAAATAATAATTATACCTCACTTTTAATATCATATGTTACTCAAACAGCTAAAATGGTATTGCTTTCAATATAATAAACTGCCCTGGTATAATTCAGGGCCAATACTTTATATAAATACAAAATTATAAAGCAGATAACCACTTACGCAAAAGGTAAAATATTTCTAAAAAATGTTGTCTAGCTCAAATTGAATTTTAACATTACTAGATGATGCATTGTACAGCCTTTCCTGTCTGAAACTGTCGGACAGGCATTTGTTCAATCATGAAAGAAAACAGAGGCAATACTATGTTGCAAATTGTTTTAAGAGAATAACTGCTGGATTCACTTAACTGAAAAAAAAATGACAACACTCATTCTTTCTCAATTAACCTGCCTTCCTGAGGAATGCGTTTTGAATGTGGATGATGGTACAAGGCAGTTTCCGAGACTGAAAGAATATGTAGGCATTAAAAACCCTTTCCATTTCTGGCAATAAAGAATAAGGCCACCAAGGCTTACTTTATGAATGTGGTTTCCTCAGGCTGGAAAGGCAAACAACTCTTCCTAGAATTCTCCAAGATGTAATCTTAAAAAAATGAAGAACACTTCATGTTACAGAACTTTGAAATATTCATGAGCCTGTAATATTTATAAAGTTGTTACATCTAGAGCAGAAATACTGCTACAGTCTTCAAAAAGAATAATGGATATTTGCACTTTGGGGTTATTATATTAAATTTCTTTCCAAATGTGAAGCTAAATCAGAAAGCAATGAAGTTATTAATAATAGTACAAAAACAGAAAAAAAGCTTTTGAGCCTTTGAATAGTTTCGGAGTCAAACTTAAAATATTTAAAGCTTTCTCTGTAAGAGTCTGGGGTTTTATATACACAAGGATAAGGCTTTACACTTCTGTTATTCTACAATTAATCTACCTGTAAAGATAATTTGCATTAAGCCATTTGCATGTTTGAGTTTTTAATTGTTTACTTCCTTCACTTTTATCAAAATCTTAACAAGTATTCTACAATTAGTGACAAAAATGAAAAAGTAAGTAAAACTGTCATTCTATCGTAATGTTTTACTGGGTAGACTTGCATCGCCAAACATTTGCTGAGGTGCATTTGATAGGGCCTTTTATGCATGTCATTGAAAGCATGGCGGCTTTTGATTATGATAAAAGATGCTTTTAAGCTACCCTCTTCATTAGTATGAGGATGTGAAATACTGATTTAACAGTTTTCAAACAACATCCCACACTAATTAGTAGGAAAGTGGTTGTACAAACAAAATTAAATTGCCTGCTTTAAAATAACAGATCCAAAGCAATTCTGTATCATTTTGTCTCTTGGGCTTTTATGACATCTATCATTTATAGAGCCTTATATAGCATATGTTTCAGTTTAAAGTCTGCAGTTCAGCAATTTTAATTATGTAGCATCGAGATAATCAGACTTATAATTTCATTTATTCACATTTACATTATACAAGATATCAGGGAAATAAAAGCAGTTTTCATGAGGAAAAAAAACAAACAAATAAAAGGCGCACACACAAAAGCCATAAAGACAAAAATATCAAAAAGACCCAGGCAAGCAAAAGTCTTCATAGTATAATATCTTAAATCTCATTTGACATGCAAAACATGTAACTTATCCAGTAAGGACATAAGATATATGGCCATTGAAGCCAGTGGGCATGCAGAAGTCATGTAGCTAAAACACTCGCATGCCCTTAAGTGGTCATGTCCTTATTTCACATGGGTGTCTTTCAAAAGAGGTTTAAGGCATTACACAGTAAAGACTCTGGTTTGATAGCACCTTTCTGATTTTCTTTTTTAATTGAAAAACTAGCACATCAGAACTTCACTGTAAGATGTAAACATATGTTGGTGCTTGCACTGATTTAATTAATACCCTTTTTGGAGATTATCTAGAATCTCAAATATGCAGTACTTCTCTGTTCTACAGAAACAATGAAACATACTCAAGTGGAGTTAGTAGTAATTTATTTATTCCCTATGCTCAAGAATATCCTGCTTTGCAATGACATATGCCACATTCAGATGTTATGCAATGATAACCAATGCTTTCATATTGCCCTAACCTAATCATTTTGTATACTCGCATGCGGGGTAATACATTCGTGGTTATCAGAGATCAAGGAGAACATATTTATTTTATTAATTAATTCACTCATTTTGTAATATGTGCTTTATTCTGGAATCTGCTGCATTGTTGGGAGGTCAGAGCACAATCAATAGAATGGAAAGGAATAATTCTCTGCTACTGTCTTTTTTTTTTTTTTTTTAACTCGCAAAAGGAATTACATAAACTGAATGACAGAGAATAGATGACTGAATGACTGAGAGAATAGATGGAAGGCCAAGTAGGTAAAAATAACCTCAACTGAAGAAAGAACAAACATTTTATAAACAAACACCTCTCTACTGTGGTATTTATAATGGCAGATCTGGATGCCACCTAGGACTTAACAAAAATACAGCTGAATTAAGTACACTAGAAGGTCAGGGTGGCATTTCTGTGTATCAGTGTACTTCTGCAGAACAGATGATGGCCATGGCACTATTCACCTCCCTGGCAAGTGAGTGCCAGGCAGACATTTTGTACAGGAGACCTCATATGTATTCCCTGGAAAGTGAGTGCCAGGCATGCACTTTGTTCAGGAGACCATCATATGTATTCCCCAGGTTCTCTCTGTGTGGAGTGTGTAGCAGGTGAACAACAATTCTATTCTCCCTTCTGCACCACACAGTAGCCTTGACAGAAGTCATGCCCATGCCCCATCTCAAAACCAGGAATGAAAAGGACAGTTGGAGTGAGATTCCATAAGTTATGGAAATCATGTGATGTGCATTGGCAGGCACATAACAGTGTGATCTCAATGTATGGCAGTGTGATGCACATGTTCAGTAGTGTGAACCTGGGTGACAGCTTAATGGTCATGCTGCTCAAATGTGCACATTCTGTATGACCTATAATTTTGGTTAAAGTATTTGCCTCAGAGATGCAAAGTACAGAGTTAGATTCTGACCTCGGATTATTAACTGGGCTTGTAATAGTCTGCACACTAAAAGCCTAGTATTTACCTATGAATTTATAAACCTATAATGGTAAGCCAGGAAGTGCAATCCCCACGGTTACTGCTGCAAGGTAAATGTTTGGTAATGTGGCCGAGCTGCAAAGCCATACAAACCATAATCAGTTGCAGTGCAAGTGCACGAGGCCTTATAGCACAAAACTGGACTCATAAGCATTCATATTATTGGAGAGATTCAGAAAACATTGTGCTGTATTTTCTCATTAGATTAATAAACATGTTAAGTCTCTGAACAGTGTGATAAACAGCTATTCATCATATTGCTAGAGACTGCACCACAGAATAGGATAGAATACTGCAACCACAGAAGGTTGCACAATAAAGAAATATAGTGAATCTTGCAGCAGACAGGAGGACTAGAGAGGTACATCATATTGCAGGGATAAGCACAAGATGTATGGCTGACACACACAAAGCTGTCAAACTATAATGACTGATGTGTGCTACCACGGCAGTTGACCTGTCAGATATGCCAGATTGTGTAGCTGTGGGGTGGTCAACATAGTTAGGTGACAGAGAATGGGCAGAAAATGTTGTAATGCTGGCAGAATGGCGGGCATGTCCAAATAAGGCCACGTTGGAATACACAGAAGAGTTGCTCTTCCCATGATGGAGAGAGTGGCCATCTATACCTTGTAGTGCATGCACAACAGGTTGTAGTCCTGTGTGGATACAAACAGACTATGAAAAAAACACATGACAGTTGATGTACATGTGAGGGGTTAGGGATCCATACTTACATAGCAGCAAATGCTAGAGCTGCAGTCTTTTGGGCAAAGACTTCCTGTAGCCACTGTGGTGAGGGCCAGAAGTACAGTTTCGCAGCAGTATTGTAATTGCATTGCAAAATGCAGAGCACCAAGTTACTAGGGAACAGAGGGGTGGTGGGTGTTTTCCAACACTGACAGGTCTGTATCTGCACACCAATCCATGTTTTTTCCCCACAAGTATACCTCAGCTATCAACATGTAAGGGTAACAGCAGTGCACTAAGATACTGACAACTCATGAGACATTTTTTCTGCTGCAGGGCATACATACACGTCAGACATTTCATGGAGACTGATGTGGCAAATAAGGCATTTAAGGAATAGGCATAGATGGAAATGGTGCAGCAGATTAATGTTGTTGGTGGACACAACCACACAGTGGTGCAGGTGCATTGGAGGGTGACTGACATGATCTTACACACAAAGAGCAGGACACAATACATAGCTACTGCCAGTTTTGCCACCAGGCTGCTCCTTTAGCACATTGTCATCTCTCAGAGATGCAGCAGATACTAATTCAAGGTGGCAGGTTGAATGAGAGATCTTCACTGGTTTGGGTGGTGGTGTCTCAGGTGATAAGTTGCAAATGTCAGGCATGTAGCACATCAGTAGATCATCTGCCTTGTGTGTACATATTTCACCATGTATTTTATTGTTGCACAGGAATGACAGGGCTTCAACTTTGAAAATATGAGACAGAAGAGATGGCTGTCCATCTAACTGTGTGGGATGCATCAGGTAAGTTGTGACGTACAAATGCAAAGCAACACTGGTGAGCACCTCTCAAGAGTGTACCCACACATAGCATACTGCCTTTCAGTCCTATAGGAACAACAGGACAGAAATGGACATATCCTGCACAAACAGGTATGCATGTTTTCTAAACCTTTGTATATTCTTGGCATGCAGCTGTCTACTGATGTACAAGTGGTGGGAGTCACACATATGCCAGCATACACAATGGTAAGTTATCTGTATTCTTTCATAAACTCCAGTGGGAGAGGATCCAGCAGTACAAGCACGCATGTGCCAGAGATCAACACATCCATAGAAGCTGCTGCTGACGACGGCATAACATACGTAGCACACTCACAGGAGACATTCAGCAGCACTAACAGTGGAGGGAACATTTTCCACTCTCACAACTGATGGGATGGCACCACCAGTGTTCTCCATGGTGTCAGCCACCGACTGTGCAGAACTGTAATACAGGCAAAGATGAACGACTGTGACAAGACTAATACAGGCAAAGATAAATGACTGTGACAGATGTGCTTAGTGAGCTGCATGGCATGTGAAAATATATCTATGCTCTATCAGGAATACCTTCAAACATTGCAGAGAAAAGCAGGCATTAGAGGTCCCTGGAGCTGGTCACACAATGCAAACTTATTTGAGATATGGGACAGCTGCACAACGAGTTGAGAACCGCTGCTTTGTACACATGTCTGGCTTCATTTTCAGTTCAACCCCTGGCCATATTCACTCAATTAGATACGGATGGTGCTCTTCTAGCACCAGTACCATTTACTTCATCCCGGGGTCACTCAAATTGGTTATGAAAAAAACATTTTTTGGATCCACCATTGCCTTCAGCTTGATGCTCATGTGAATGTAGACAATACTCATTTATTGGTTTAACATTGTCACCACCCCTTGCTGGCACCACTCATGGGTAAGGATGCAATTCTTCTGCCACGAGCATTAACCCCTCCCATGGCTGTACATGGTCCCATGGATGGGCATGACATTGGTCTAGCTCCACTGTTGGCTGAACCCTTACATCATAATCAGGGTCCTGGAATTCCACAGCAGCCCTCTTTTCAGTAGATTCCCCATGCCAGTACAAATACCCCTCTCTAGACAGATCAGACAGACACCTGCCATGAGCACTAACCAATGACCCCTTGATATACCAGATTATATGTGGACCAGAATGGGGCTTTTATGACAATATGAATGCAGTCAATGGCCAACAGGACCTCAAGGATGTGGGCTATGTCATTGAAGATAACACAGCCACTACCTCACATACAGAGGACACACATTATGGCTTTCCATGAAGCACATGCCTTTACTCGCATCTCATTAGAGGCAGCTGGTACACCTGGTCATCAATATTCTGCTGGAAGATCTACACTATCACCAGAGGACATGATCCTCAACATTCCAAAAACACCTTAGCAATGTGCAGACTTACCATAGCACCACCCATGAGCCCAGAACCTATGCTAGAGTTTGTTTCATCATGCCAACATGTAACCTGCCAGTGCAAGTAATAACTGTTGCCTGGCATCCTTGTGGATCATGTTGGTTGGGTAATATCTAATGCCCAGCATGACTAGTCTGTACACTGTGCTGCACAATCTTGAGTGTGTAAATGCACGCATCACATTCATTCTATGTTTTGTTTCTGTCATGGCCCTTAGCTGTAAAATCAGACACTGCCTCTTTGCCAGTGCCACAACATACTGCATCCACTTTTTTTGCCCTCAAAATTTTTTTTATTTTTCAAATACAGTTGAATAAATTCCATAGTATTTGTATAATATCTTACTAACTATATACACTATTTACATCAGCCTGACACTATAACAGAGCTCAATATATACAATTACTTTATATGTATAACAATCATATCCAATGCACTTCTGCCTAGCATGGCAACCCACTGCAGCGTTGTCCTTTTTCTGACTCATCACCCAGCTCTTCCTCCTCTGCTGGCATAACAATATTCGCTACTGCTATAGTTTCCTCTTGCTGTAACAGTTTATGTCACATCACATTGTGCAGCATGACTCACACCAAATAGTCTGTTACATGTTGTGGAGGTGTACTACAGTGTACTGCCAGGTGTAGATAGAAAGCAGAGCAAGACTTCAGCACTCCAAACACATGTTTGTTAAGGTTCCATGTCATCACCAGTGCAGTGTTGGGCACCCTTCTTGCTGTTGTTTGGGGGCCGCAGATGGAAAGTATTAGTAAAGACACTCTAGTAAATATGGCATCATCTGCAACAGATAACATCAAACATCATGTTGATTAATGTGCTAAGTATTGTCACATCACTGCACCATCAGAAGATTTTGTGTCAGCAGTGTGACCACCTACAAACTTGGCCATGTTGAAAGTCCCCAAGTCTCTGCATAGGAAATACTGTTGTAGGTCACAAGTAAGCAAGATGTGGCTGTCATGGAAACTGCATGGATTGCAAAAAGAACATTGTATGCAATCCCTTGTGCTTTGCACACCAGTTGGCAATAGATGCAGTGCAAACTCTTTTGTCAGATATACTAGATGATATGTGGACCAACATGGGGCCTTGATGACAGTATGGATGCAGTCAATGGATAACAGGACCTCAAGGAAGTGGGTTATGCCACAGAATGCCCACATGTTGATGGATCCCTCCTCTTTTGTCCATTAGAACTGAATATTCTCCTCTGCATTTATCTGCATCATATGTAGGATCTGGTGCAGGATTTACATGGCTGTGGTGCATGAAACTTCAAACATGGACACCAGAATTTCTCTGTTGCAAGAATGGTTAATGCTACATAAGCCTGTGTGTCCACTAGTATAGGCAATGCATGCATCCCTCTTTATTTCATCTGAGAAAGTCACCAGTCCACATTCTCCCATATGATATGTTTGTCCAGAAGACATCATTCAGTTATGTTCAGGTCATGGAGCTGGTGGCCTTTTAGTTGCTCATGACATGGATAGCATTGTAAAACTTCAAGAACACTGGATTCCAAAATAGTTGTTAACACATTATGAGTGGCTAATACAGATGGTACTCTTAGCATCATGGTGCAAGTAATAATCCTGTTCAATCCCCAATGCTGGTGTGTAGAAGAGCTGATTAGTGCACCTTATCATGCTATTTTTATACATTTTGAATCATGCCACCACATTTGCATATGCTGAGTCTCTCATTTCTATGACAAGAGATGTATACAAAGACATTTTCTGTAATAGCAAGATCATGCCACGTGTCTCTGTATCACCCCCTCCCTGCATGCTTCTACTCACCTTTCTATTTCATTTAACAAGGTGCGCCAATTGTCTAAGTTTGAGACTCTAGTATTCTGAGGTAAACTAGTATTGGACTGTATATATATATATATATATATATATGGTTCTACCTGACATAGTCGAAACCACACAACACCGACAACCACATCACCGACACCACATATTCGACAGTCCATAAACACGAAACCACACATAACCGACAACGAAATAACCGACGGTACACAAACACGAAACCCCATACACTGCACACACCACAATAACAATTAAAAACAAAACACATCCCCATTCCACAAACCACACACACAACACAAGCACACCAAAATCCTTACAAGCCCACACTAAACCTTACCCTAACCCTAAGGTCCGTCACTATCGCACACTTACCTACCCGCTCCCTAACCCTAACTCACTTAACCCGCCCTATCGCTCCCTAACCCTAACTCACTTAACCCACCCCTATCGCTCCCTAACCCTAACTCACTTAACCCACCCCTATCGCTCCCTAACCCTAACTCACTTAACCCACCCCTATCGCTCCCTAACCCTAACTCACTTAACCCACCCCTATCCCCACAGACCGTCAATCTCCACACTTACCTGCCTCGCACCCTAACGTCCGTCACTACCGCATACTCACACAGCCTTTCCCCATGTCGGCATCCTCGGCGTTGGTGTTGTCATCCGTCGTGTCGGTCTTCTGCATTGTCGATGTTCTGCCACTCGCGATTCGGTCGGTCTTCTTCACTTTCGACGTTCTGGAGCTCCGGGTTCCGATGTCGGTCTTCTGCGCTGTCGACGAAGTCAGGTAGAACCATATATATATATATATATATATACATACATACACACACACACACACACACACACACACACACACACACACACACACATACACACACACATACATATACACACACATTATATATATATATATATATATATATATATATATATATATATATATATATATATATACACACACACACACACACATACTATACACACACACATGCACATAATAGCTTCTCTCATATCAGTCAAAATGCACACACATGCACGCCTTACTCCACAGATCTCTCTCTCTCATATACATCACACAAGTGCAGACAAACATTAGCACACAAACAGTTGATGAAAAATTTCCTATTCAAAGACACTCACTTTGGTCAACCAGTCTGACACTCAAAAAAAAAAAAAAACAAACATTCTCTGATCTGGTAGAAATTCATACACGGTATTGCACAATTTAACACCAATAACCTCAGATGTTTGCCAAAATGAGAATGGATGAGACGGTCTGATGATTTCAACTTTGACAAAACCTTTTTCTTCTAGAATGTGTGTAACCCATTATAAGCTATGCAAAATGTTAAACTTGTGAGGAGGTCATTGCATCAGTGCTGAAGGAGATTTTGTCCTGCACTACTTTAGTTGTATTGCTAAAATAATTTGAAGTAATTCTTAACAGAAAAATCTAAGTGTACACATTACAGGAGTTGACTTTGAAATCCCCATCTCATCTTGCTTGCATATATCAGAATGCCTCTGCTTTTACTGAGGAGGCACCAATTTTACAACTAATTAAGAATGGCTTTCTATGCTCTGTGTCATTCTTGGCAAGTGTGATGATCTAGTTTCTGAATACATATTCTTCTTGCATACATTATATATACTTCCTGCTGCTGTTTGTGTGTCTTTGTGCTAGATGGAAGCATAAAACGTAGTTATTATTAATGCATCTGTGCCTTATTTAATAGTTGAATAAAGTCTAAGAAAACTAGAGCTCTTACATTTATGACATATAAAAATAAATACTTAAGTAATGACATTAGAAAGTAGAGGCAGAAAATGTAAATGCAAGGGCTAAATTGAAAGCTAAGAGGTGTACTGGTGGCAAGTAATTATGACTTAATTTAATAAGGTTCAGTATAAATCAGGTTAAATGAAGACCGTCTCAGAGGATTCATCATGTTGTTAAAAGGTGCATAATAGGATACAGGAACTGCAGCTGTAAACAGAAGAAACAAAAACTGGATTATGAATATAGTGTGTGAATGCAAAAATACTGTTTATCACCGCCAGTTCTTCCTTCCATAGTGGATACTGTTGTCGCATCATGTTTAGTGGCCTTTCTAAGTAAGACGCTCCATTATATGGATTCAAAAGCATTTGTTTAGAACACATCCACTACTATGACTCATTTTTCTGTTCTACACCTGCTACCATCTCAAGTTAAGGATGGTCTGTTCTAATAACAGTTTCATAAACTATTTTTAGTAAGTAAAATAAAGATGATTTTTTTCCCCGTGTAAGGATTACCTTATTTATATCTATGAGTGCTGTGTGTTTGGTTGACAGCAAGGATCACCTTATATATATATCTCACTCACACACACACATATGAGTTCTGTGTGTTTGGTTGACAGCTGGCACGCACATAGTTGTTTGTGCAAATGTTTGGTTTATCGAACAGATGTTATTGTGTGTGCGTGTCTGTGTGTGTGCGTGTGCTTGCGAATGAGTGTAGGTTAGGGTTAGAATGATTGTGTGCATGTATATGTATGTGTGTGTGTGTTATGGGAAAGGTTATATACTGCTTTCGTATTACTAAAAAGGTCATTCACAAGCACAGTGACCAGAACATTACTGGGACTCAATGACATACTAGGCAACTCTTTTTTTTTTTTTTTTTAGAACTTCACAGAATGTGCCATCAATGAATGGAGACAAATGATTTTAGTCGCAACAAAACTTTGTTTTGGGAACTGACCTAAACTTCCCATACAAGCACTTAATATATCCTAGAAACCTTCACTAGCCTCCTTTCTTGCTGCTGTGTATATGCTTTCTTTATTTGTTTTCAGCAGGACATCACCTAATAGCTCTTTCACCTGCACATAGTCAGGCCATTTATTCTGTGTGAAAGAAGTTGGGCTTCCTCAAGCAATTCAAGTCTGCCCAGGTAGCCCTATTGTCCAATGAATTCCTCAGTAGTGGACTCAAAGTAGGAAGATGCATATTCATTCCCCAGTGGAGCACAACCCTGTCTTCCTCACATTGGCCATATGAAGTCTGTTGCCTACTTTTCTGGCTTATGCTTCTGTGCACCTAGCAGTGCGTACCTAACAGGTTTCTATTCCACAGGTACAACACCAGTGTCCCAGCTAGTTTTTAGTTAAGTGGTGAATTAGAGCGGCTTCCCTTCCCTAGGATGGGTGAGCCAACAGTGGCAGCCCATGCTCTTCTTCCGATGCTAGCTCTGTCTGGCACCTGAAACACTAAACTAGCTCAGGTCACCCGAGACATAGTCGGTGTTTTTTGCTCTGTGCCAATGGAGCTGTCCCTATGCTATGTCATCTTATGAAGCTCTTCCTTTTATTGTTGAATCTGCAGCTAAAAATGCTTATCTGTTCCTGTGCTGTGTATGATTATCATAACCTCTTTTGTATAGTAAACAGGAGACTATGCCTTTAAAAGTATACAGAGTGACTGGTCTTTGTGAAATTCTCAAAGCACTTTAGTCAGTGAAATGATTGGGTTGACCAGTTATTTGCAAGTTACTGCTTATATAAACGGTTATAGCTAGACAGCAGGAATTCAGAAAGATATTTCTTCAATTAGAGGTTAGGACAAGCATGCACTTAACTGAAGATCCAGAAGCTGTGGAGTTATTAACACAGTTGTGGCCTTTTGTGGCTTTAGCCTCATGGAGTAACCTTTGTTGCAGAACTGGAGTAGAGGTCTGTTTCATGCTTGTTTTATAGGACGATACTAGACTACTGGCCCGGAGGCCCTTAGCCTAGCCAAGAATTTTGCCCATGTTCCCACAAAAGGCAGGCATGAAATCTTTCTATACCCTTCTTATTTAAAGGGTTATGAGATACTGAGACTATATAATACATATTGGTGAAGAGATATCAAAGAACTAAAAAACTTCTCAAGATGGTACTGCGAGCAATATTGTGAATATTGTAATCGTGGGCCATTTGTTTCTCTCTCTCATGAGAATTCAACCTGTATTTTTATATATTTTTATCTCCAATGTATGTTTAGACTTACCCTACCTGTTCATAGAATAATTTATTACTTTTCTGCAATATTACAATGCTATAACGCTAATCTGCTGATAAAAGTATGCTGTTTTTGAAATTTAATCGGAGACTTCCCCCTTGATTTCCCTATGAAAATTGACTGGTTCCTAACAGGGTTATATTAATATACTTGTTTAATGGCATATAACAATTAAAGCACTGAGCAAAGTATATTCAGACATTGTCACTTACTATATGAAAACACCACAAAGCCAAATTAAACATAGAAACAAACAGCATCCCGTTCGGTGGTAAAAAAGTGCTAAATCACCAATTAAATCACAAAGTGAGGAAACACAAAAAAAGTCTCTTGAACAAAATAAGCAAAATAATTAAAAAAAAAACATTTATTAGGCACACACAGCATTTTCATCCATCTAATGCCTCGGGACTTCTTCAAAGCAAAAGAACTTACTATATGAAGGTTACTATTTAAAAATTTATTAATGGGCACATTTTAAGAAAATGATGTACCTCTTGCAATGGTGCAGTGTCCAGTCTACAATTACTTCCTCTGTTTTGTCCCCACTGAGAGAAAAGATAGTGTCTGGCAACTTTGTAACCCTGAAATCAATTAAAAAGGTAATCAGAGAATGAATGCAAGAATAAAATAGTATCCGATTTTGATCTCTATGACTTTTGGGTAGGAAAAATGCTTTACTCAAACAAGATTTATTGAAGCGTACTTTAAAACCTTAATATCCTGATTGTCAACTACAAATAATCTTGGTCTCTCAGGATTATTCATTTCCAGAAAACTCACCTTTTACTACTTCCCAGAATAACTTTGAATCTCCGCTTTGCCCTTTTGTCCTCATCTCTTACTCCCCTTAATATTAAGGACAATGGACATTGCATCCCTATTTCCTTATGACTGAGCCCTACAATCAGATCCTCAGTTGGACAAAGGGGTGAAGGGAATGTTAAAACTTCATGCTATATGTATAGAAAACATGAAAATGTGCTTTACAGTCAGCAGTTATGAGAACAATGGCTTTAACAGACTTCTGAAAAATGCATCAAGCACTTAAGATGTTCAGTGCTACTGCTCTTTGGGAATACTGTCATTTGTTTTCGCAAACATATTTCTATTCTCCTTAAAAACAATTTCTTAAACTTGATGCTTAGCCCAGTGCCAGATAACATATTCATGTTTTAAAAGCCCAGCTATGCTACTTTCCATTTTGCCTTTGAAAACATAATACATGCTTTCCTGTGGGAATAATTTTTAACTTACCATCCTCATGCAAGACATTGTTATTTGATGGTAGGAGTATATAACACTTCTTTTGTCAACACTCAGTTCATGCAGTTTGTAATTTACAGTTCAGAATTTTGGTAGTACAAAGAGCACGCGACAGATGTACAATTTAGTGCTTTGTTAGAAATATATTATTTTGCTGTACAATTTTGCAGTATCCCACTATATTTAGTTTTCTGTACTACAGAATTCACTGTAATTGGTAGACATACAAAACTGTTTATTTGTCATCATGCGATGAAGAAAAAGTTTGCAGTTTCACTATGAAATTATAACTGTTTATTGGCCTTGTCAGGCTACTATGTTTTGCAGCATTTTTAGTAATACATTATACTTGAAATGTAATCTGTGATTCTTCAAATATTCTTCAGTTTTTTATATGGCAGCATTATAATAAAAACTACAATCAACCTTAAGGTATGACCGTGCAGGCACAAATAGTCCACTTTGCACATTGATAGATGGAAACATATGACTGGTTATTCAAATTATACTGGATACCAGTATTGTACAGCTCATGGAATCTAGTAATGCCATATGACATAATATGCAGCATTTATTTGTTTACGTATCATGTTTTTTACCTCGTTAGCCATTAGTCTTTGATCTCATGGCCATAAGAGGCTCATCACAGATCTATTTATTTTATAAACATTTCAAGAAGAGTATACTTGATTTTAAGAAAGTGTTAATATCAGCTATGGGTTTTGGTATTAACAGGAAATGTTTTACCATCATTTTCAGTCCAACTTCAGTATTATATAATGGAATTTCATGAAAGACAAAAAACATGAACACTGATTGGTCATTCCAACCTGCTTGCCCATTGTAAATCAACAATAACCCAAAAGGAAAAAAGTCCAGCCGTTAAGGCATCATCGAGTGGCTGGAATTCCTGTCACTGTATCAAATACATGGTGTCTGCATTGAATACCATTAGATGTACAGCTTGTCCACAAGCTACTATATATCAGATACAATTATATATATATATATATATATATATATATATATATATATATATATATATATATATATATATATATACACACACACACACACACACACACACACACACACACACACACACACACACACACACACACACACACACACACACAAAATTAAATACAGAAAAAAACTATACATGATTTCTCTTGTATGTAGATGATCATGACTGACATAATAGCTTGTGAACAAGTTCTTCATTTAAAACTAATCAAGTCAAGAAGTTCAAGGACAAAAAAGCAGTATAAAAATAAAACAAGGAAAAATTCATAACCAGATAAAGCTGAAGTAACAAAGTTACCAACGCACGAGTTATACTAGTTATACCACCACATCCATTCAAGTTATTTACTTCCTTTGACCTTTATAATTACTAGGCACTACATGAACTATTCACATTCCGTTTCTCTTTTTTATTTATTTATTTTTTTACAAGCCAGTCTACACTAAACTACTTCCCCTGCTTAAGCACTATAGATAAAGATGTGCATTTGCAGGACAGATTTAATACAAGTTCTTCATTTATAAAGAACAAGCCTGACTACAGAAAAAAACAGTAGAAAGCACTCTCCCCTGTTTCAGTACATCAATGCACAGACACGTTATACACAATAAGACATTGTAAAAACAGTTACAACCGAACAAATATTTAAAATAAGCCAAACTTGTAAATTTTACCACTGATAACTGCAATTATTTACAATTTCAATAGTAAAATTACAAATAAACAGATTTAGTAAAACAATATAGACTAATTAATATTCAAAAAATGCATGCTGATTGGACAGTCCAAGAACTGTAAATAACATGTATCCAATAACATCCCTTCTTCAATTTCCTCACTCTGAACACTTACAGTGACATAATAAACACTTAAATGTGTAAAAGACTATGGTATAGCATTAGGATGTTATAAAATTATTTCATATATATATAAAACATTTTATTTACAAAAGCATCTATTAATACTCAAGATATTTTATAACATTAGGATGTTACACCATAGTTATGTTATTTATACTGAATGATTTGGTTACTTTTTTATGTCTGATGAAGCACTCAGTAAGAGAACATGAAGGCGCTAACATTCTTTTGATTTTATTGGTTTCATTAAAGGGGTTTGCTACTTTGTCCGTGGTGTCACCTTTGGATTTTGTTTTTCTACATGTTGGACTGTTTTTCCAGAGGTACTTTGTCCTCCAGCTACTACTTTTCCTACATGAACTCACAGTTTTCTTGACAATCTGGTGGGCAAAGACTAGTGGTGTTTCTTTCTAGCCCATTTGGGTACTTACTGAAGATACTGGGATAACACTTTGAAACAAAAAAATAAAAGCTTGAATTCTTGAAAACTGGACCGCCAATATTTGGATTTTATTTTGGTCTGCAGGTCATCTGGTAAACCAAGATTAGTCAAGTTTTTCCTAGTACTTCTAGGAGTTTTCTTAAGACATGGAGGTAGGGTTGTTCATACCCAAATTCTCAACAGCCTGGAATCCTTAGAGACTGAAAGCTAGTATTTGGAAGTGTACAATCTGTTCCCACATTCCAGCACTTATCTGCATACCTGTGTAATTTTTGTCATTGGAGTATATAGTAGAGCCCATAGTGGTGTGGTCAGTATTTAAACTGCTTGAGGTATCAGGTTACTATGCAGCCCTTGTTAACTACCTCGGTTTTGTTTCTTGGCTTGTCACTTGGTGGTGCTTCCATGGCTGTCAGCTATACCTTACTGTTACAAGTAGTAAAAAAGGGGTGTTCAAATTTCATACAAGAGTCTACAAAGTTGATGTAACAAACTTAATTTCCTGCTTGCCATTTGCTGGGTTTTATCTGTCATAGCAGCGTAGTGGCAACTAACCACATTTACAGAGTTTACAAGCATTTTGTTTCCAGTTCAATCCATAAGAAATGGATTAAATATGCTTGACTCACCTGATTGAATCTTGTCAACAACCTGCAGTGTTATTGCATGCTAAAATGAGAGTCTTTACTGGCTTAGCATGATTAGGCCGTGCATGAAGTGCTGTTTATTTTATTTTTCAGCCATTAAGTTTGGCTGTTTTGTTACTTGTCTATATTTCTGAATTGGGACCTAAGGTCTGCTGTTAGATGGAGTAGCTAATTGGCTGGTTCTGCTGAATGGGCTGGATTTATTTTGTTTCACCTTCAGTTCTTTTTATGACACTTGTAGTTGAATTTTATTTGCAGTTATTTTAGTAGCAGCCAAGACTCTCTTCATTTATTGCTGTCCTGGAAATGTGAAGATGCCACTGCAGGAATTCTTCAATGTTCTCATCTACTCAGTGTTGTTATATACTCAAGGGCTAATTCTTAGTGTCTTCAGCATCAGAGCTGATGAGCTGTCAGTGGCTTTTGTAAAAGAATCCATTTGCATAATGAAAGGTTTTGGGTTTATCCACGAAGTGTTCACTTTTACAGTGACCATACTATTGACATGGTCTTCCAGCCAGGTTGTGAATGATTTATTGGAAGACTGGTAATCTGGTCAAGTCACTAAGTTATTCATTTTAGGATTGACCATCCTCTCCCTTATCGTCTTGTGGTGGGGTCAGGTATTTTACATGAATATTCTGTAAATTGCACCTGAGTTTTTTTGTTCTTGTTTTTCAAGAAAGTTTGTGCAATTACTGTCTTGCAGGACCTGTGGAACCTATAAACAGCACAATACACTGTTTTTTATTTAGATTACATCAGTCCATGTACCTGCAGGTCACCTTTTATTTTGGGAGCAGTGGTTTGACAATGCACTCTATGAGCTCAGCAGAATGATATAGATTTGAATGCATTTGGTGCAAATCTGATCTGCTATAGGGCAAGACTGCAGCAAGGCTCACAATTGTCTAAGTACCAGTAGGAGATCAAATAAAAAATTCTGTTTATCCTTGAAGTATGATATTGTCTCAACAAACAGTCAGCAATTACAAAAGTTCAGTAATACTATTTGGCATGCACCACAAACTCAACTGTAGAGAAGGTTTTGTTATCCCTGATCCTTCAGAATCCACACTATATTATGTCACTGTACAACGATAGCTGGAGCTCCTCTTTGAACAGCTCCACACCTTCTATATGCATGTTGAATCCCAAATTTCCAAAGTATTAGTTCAATTAAGAATATCTTTTCAAGATATTTCATCTTCTCTCTACTGAACAGCAAACAACCATAGCTATAAATGCATTTTAAATCACATTTTGTGATGTGATAGTTTATTATGCGAAGTTCTGCCTAGAGTTCCAGCTTTCACTTATAGCAGGGGAGTGAATATTGGAGAGATTATGGGCAGGATTCACGAAGCCTCCGTGTAAGAGTTATAACTCTTACACGGTGGCTGCAGTTAAACGGAGTGATGTCAGCATCCTTTGCATATTCATGAGAGCATGCTGAATCACACCTAAGGCTAGCACGGTCCGTGTAAGACAGTAGGGGGCATGTCCGTAGGCCGAGCCCTGTAAGCGGACACGCCGCCAGAAGAGTACAAGTGCCCAAAGTAAACACCCATGACAGAGTCCACGGAAATGTGAATAAACACAACACAACACATGCCCCCACAGACTATGAACAGAAAATATATAAATAAACATGTTATATATTTTTTTTAAATTGTAAAAATGTTTAACCGTGAGTGCGCTCGTTTGCTGGCGTGCCGTGAGCAGCTACAGTTAGCAGTCAGTGGGAAAGCATATAAAAACTAAATATGCAAAGTAAGCCAAGAAGCAATAGCGTAGCAGTAGAGATGTTGGCTGAAGAGCAGGCATTCATGGTTCGAGCCCACACAACACCAATTTTTATTTTTAGCAAAATAAGCACGAAACAAGTCCCTGACAAATATGTACACATAAAACCACATTTTATGTAAAATGTAATGAAATAGCCCATTTATATTGAAGAAATGTGAGGTAACAAAAGAATAAAAAATGTCAGATGTGCCCATAGCTGAGCTACAGTTTAACAGGGTGAGTGCATCTGCCCGTACGTGAGCAGTGGTTTAACTGGTGCAAAATGAGTGCCCGTAGCTGAGCAGTGGTTTAACATGCTGAATCTAAGTGCCCCTAGCTGAGCTGAGCGTAATATGCATGCCGATAGCCAAAGGAGGCTTAAACCAGCGCACCCCATTTGCGCGGAGCTGCGCACCGCACAAATAAGCTAACCGACGGGCAACGTTGAGCAAGCCGTATCAAAACTGTGTTTACACAGACACACCCCTCAGCATGTCTAGACAGTCATGAAAAATAAAAAGTAGTGGCCAAGTTCGAACCCAGGACACTATACACCATAGTCAAGGTACCAAACCACTAAGCCATGACAGCAGTACCTATACATGCAATAATAGCTAATATATAGGAATGAATACAAACTGAAGCATGACAATGCAGGTTTACTGAAGTTGATACAATTCCAAAATGGCCAATCACAGATATGTGCGGGAAAAACGGACTATATAAGCACCGTAGGCGGGAATACACAGCATAAATGATTGTAGAACTGAACTGCAGGCAGAATGACAGGAGTAGGAGAGGGTAGTTGCTTTCAAGCACAGAGGTGGGGTGTTGAGGAGTCCAGGTACATGGTCTGGCTCCTAGTCCACAATCATGAGGCCCAACTCATGCAGGGCCATGTCCTCTGGGGAACATACAGAGCTGAGGCGTGGGACCGGTTGACTCATGATCTCACCAGTGCCACAGGGATTCCAAGGACTGGTGAGCAGGTCCATCACCACCATGCGGACCTGAAGAGACGCAAGCAGGACCAACTGAACCTTTGCATCCAGGAGGCCCGGCAAATGCCCAACGCCCCACTACTGAGTAAGTTACATTTAATTATGTATGTAAGAAATTAAACTAGCTGATATTAAGGAGATGTGTATTCCAATATTACTTCATTTATATTACAGCTGCAGGTGTCCGTTCTGCGAACCGCAGAGCCTATGGCGATAGGCTGGTGCAGTTGCGCCACCAAGCAGGTCAGTAATCCACTACCAGTAACTGTAAAGAAATATAAAAGTATGACAGTCAGCAAAAGAGTGCAGTGTA
Organism: Protopterus annectens; assembly: GCF_019279795.1. Classification (NCBI taxonomy): domain Eukaryota; kingdom Metazoa; phylum Chordata; order Ceratodontiformes; family Protopteridae; genus Protopterus; species Protopterus annectens. The sequence continues at coordinate 193,173,350 of NC_056748.1, read as the reverse complement.
GTCACTAAGGAATAAAGTGTGCAAGTAACAGTGTGAAAGGGTCTGCAAGTATTGCTCGATTACAAAAGTGTGTTTCAGCCTGTAAGCCCAACAGAAAAATGAAAATGTCTGACAAATTCTGAAATAAAAATGCCCCACCTGTAAGAAAATAGTACACAACCTGCAGCAGGCTGAAAAGTATAGCTACAGAAGATGATCAAATCACATGTGTGAAATATATCCCTGTTGAAATACTGAAGCATGACAGAAGTGAGACTGCTGGAAAGGATTGTAATAACTACAGGTAAAACATGTCAATAAAGTCTAGAAGTAAGTACCATCCTGAATAGTAAAATAAAAACAAGTGAGGGAGTGTGAGAAAGTGTCATGAATCCAGAAATGCAGTAGTAATAACCCCTGAATAAAGTATACTGCAGTCAAGACAGAATGAAATGCATGTGAGAATCCAAACCAAACAGCAAAATCTGTTCAAAGTGTTGCTGCATCTGGAATGTGTATCCCAAAATCTGGATATGTTGCTCTCAGTCTGCAATATGCAGACAGTATGATTGTCTGATATACCAAACATCCACACTTGTCTACAGCTATATAAAGCAAATGTAGCAGGATGATATATGAAATGTGTATGAAGAACAATAAAATGTATATTGATGTTGCAGTAACAGTCCTATCACCAAGTTGAAATAGTTATCATATAGGAAACTGTAGTTAGAACAGTAGTGTGTATATATCTGTAGCTATTAGAACTGTACAGCATATGTATTGGTATTTGAAGGTGTTAATATTATTTTCTTCACCCCACCCTATAACCACATATAACCCATTCCACGTGAAAATGGTATGTGCAAATCACAATTAACACCCCTGGACGTTTGTCCTGTTGGGCCATATATATTTGCATGTCCGTTGATGCATCTGCCCTGTTCATACATCCAATCCTGATGGCCTGTTGCCATCAATTAACCCTGCATGTTGTTGGACTGTGTATTGCTGTTCAAATTATGCATGTGTTATGCACGCTGTTCAATGGTGTGAATATCTGGGTGTTTGGTTAATGGGAATACTAATGCATGCTGTTACAACTAATTGTGAATGGTATTATATGTCACTAACCCAAACTGTCATGACATAATGCAAAACATAGGACGACAGGGAAGGCGGGTTCCAGCAGACCCACCTCTCCCACCTCAGCTGGCGAGTGCACCTGGCACTAGTGCTGAGTCTGGACCCTCCTCCGGTGGCCCTGTGCCACCTGCAGGTGGAAGCGCTGCAGGGGATGGGGTTCACCCCCCCCTCTGCAAGTGTGGCCGGAGGAGAACCACCACTCACCCTCCGTAGCGTCCGGACTGTGGTGTGTAGGGAGATTCGGGACTCTGTTCTCGAGCCCCTACGCCAGCTTGAGGCACGGGTGGCACAACTTACGGGCATGCCTGTTGCCCTGCCTACACAGCCCCCAGCACAGCCCCATCCTGGGCAGTGAAGGAACAGTGGCAACTGCCTATGGGTGGGGATATCAGATCCACTGTTGCCATCTGTGGGCTCATGGGCTCTGGATATCCAAACCTCCATCCCCGTCAATTGTGTAACCCCCCCACGTGTCATACACCGCCCCTGTATGCGTCTTGTTTGTCTTGTCGGTTTACCTATCCAACCTACCTCCCCAGCTGTACCGACTTCCTTTACCTGACATACCACTCTCACCTGAAAAAATAAAAAAAAAGGGCACTCTGTACCCACAATAAAATTACGCCCCATACATAGCTGCCCATTCCGCACATATGTCTACCAGACATGGAAACTATCAATTACAATTGGCTGTACAACAAGTATTACTGTTGTCCTTACACCTCTCTCAGGGGTGGAAAGTATCAAATGTCACACCAAATTACAAACATATGCACAGCTGTTGCTGATGAAGGAATGGGCAGCTATGGGCCTTACCTATATCCCTCCTGCAAAACTCAAGCTTGTTTCCCTACTGTCTTACCCTCTTTCTGACCCCTTTTTCACCACTTTCCTGTCTCCCCATTTTCATTTCTTTCAAAGAAAATAGCGTGGGTGTGTGCAAGAGTAAGCACGTTTAAGCGGTTGTAAGTGGGTGTGCACTTGTGTGTGCGGAGCTGAACGCCAGTACACATGCGTGAGCTCCGCGCAAACCAGCACTAACCCGGTTACAACTCTTTAAAAGTGCCTTAGTCACTTTGACAGGTCTTGTAGTCAGTTCAGAAGCAAAATAAAATCCCACTGGCAGTCCCGAACCCAGGACCTTGGAAACAGTAGTCTGCATGACTTACCACTAAGCCATGACTCTTATACAAGAACATTGTGCTAAAATAAATATATCATGTAATAGTAGGAATGAATGTAAAGGGAATATAGATGTGTAGTACACAAAGCATGTCATTTAGAATTACTATCAAAACTAGTGGATTTCCATAATAGTAGTGTGTGAACAGAAACAGCCATGCTAGTTGGTAGCTAGTAGGTAATAATGTCACTGTAGTACCTTGCAAGCCACACACATACTCCCAGCAGGATAATCACTGCCCAAACCCCAACAACCTCTTACAGGAACACATCCGGACCAAGTAATAAAATATGTGGAGCAAAGTCCCAAAACCAGGGACACATTACAAATAATGTTACAACAAACACAGACAGTTCAGAGAGTAACAGGGTCTGCATTTTGTGGGATGTTTGGAAGGGTATGAAGTCTGAAACTTGGATGTTTGTCACTATATTCTGACTTGATCCCAGAGTGATTTGCCAGAAAAAGCTGTGCATGAGATATTGACCAAAATATGAGGCAGAAATGTGGACAACCTGCAAATATTTGTACACATGAGAGGTCTGACACTACCATATTTGAATAGTTAAGAGCCTAGACATAGCAACAGTGAATGACTTACAGGGATGCCCCACAGACTCCATGTGAAATGTACAAACAGTAGGCAGAAAGGTGCAACACCACATGCAACAACACATGCAATGGTAACTATGGAGTCCAGAAAGTATTCACCACTTGCATGGCAGAATAAGTGTAGTAATACATATGCTCATGTTAACCCACAGTCACAACTGCAGCATACCAGACAATTTAATGGGTGTACCCCACTGATATGTACCATTCCATGAGGCAGATAACAGATGAACCTGAAAGTCTCTGGGGCTTGCTCAGCGGCATACTCAAATACCCTAATAGATGTCAAGGCCCACACCATGGCCAGACCACACTGCATGCTGTAACACCCTAGCAGATATAGCAAGCATTCCAAGGTGTGAATGCACATGGAAAATAGGAAAGCTACAGCAGCGCACTACAGTCAGGACACCTAGCAGGCATACAAGTAGTGACTGTAAAGGGCAAATATTGAAGCCTTAGCAACAAAGTGCAAGCAAAAGTGAAAGGAAAGCACACACACACACATTAACAGTAGTAGTAGTTGTAGGTGTCAGTGTACATACACAGTTAGTACAGGAAACTGGAGAAATGAATGGAG